>NC_080472.1:22938627-23086127 GCF_030265055.1 Doryrhamphus excisus | reverse complement strand
CAAATGAAGTAATTAAGTGATGCATTCAGTGTAATCTGATGCATGTTGAAATGAAATAAATAATAAATAATAAACCATAACCATATTTTTGCTAATGTTAATCATCCACGAGAAAGGTGGCTACCAACAAGATGTGGAATAGCTGCAGGGGGCGACGTTACCAGCGTCAGCTTTCCGGGACAAACGGAAAAATCCTCGACCGGAAACTTTGCCGAAGGGGCTGGAAAAAAAAATCCCTTTGTGGTAGCGTCTTTCCACGCATGCCCCCCCGCCCCCCCACCATGGGAGCCACTTTGGGATCTCTTAATGAAGCTTTGTACTTGAACGCACCGCAGATGACGGATGAATAACGCTATGTTGACACTGCAGGGTGGGACGCCCACTTTGGATTTTCCTTGAAATACTATTTTACGTTTGACATTACCACACTGACCACAGCTGCTTTACTAGTACTTCTTGAAATGGGTTTTAGATGAGTAGAAGTACCTGCTGAAACTGGGGAGTACCTTCATCTGAGGTTGATGACGTATATGTGGGATATATGCACCTGGAGCGTTTATACTGCAGTAGATCAGATATCAGATACATATTGGATTTATAGCTACGGTACATGGAATTCAGGCCTGAGTAGTATTTGACAAAAATGGGAATTGTACTGATGACCGTGTTACCGGTGTCCACTATGGACCTTAGGGTGTTCCAGTGCAGTTCATACGAAGCCCACATGGAACGCAGGGTCAGGAAGTTTGATGGCCATCGAACTTACAACTCATACCAACGCAACCTTAGACTTTGTGGTGGTCCACCTCCATGGTCCACCATGTTGGGAAAGCTGTGATCCTTCACGGTCACCACGATCCGGGGACCATAGATGGGCATCGCCAGCATGCGAGGAGCTGGAAAGATGGAGTCCAAATGCTGGTCTGGACCGGGTTGCGTGTGCAAGAGAAGTCCAGGACAAGACCAAGGTGGAAACAGAGGAATGCACTCAGCTTCCATCACCGAGGTGACGTTCCAACCAGAAGCTGCTGCCATCTGGACACCAACGCCGCCATCGTAACGTCTGACATGACACTTCCTGTCACGTCTCTTCTTCTTGGTCTTTGCTGCCGTCATGACTGCTTGGGAAAATAATACCGACTCTGTCAAACGTCTACAGACCTGAGAAGGGAAAGATGAATTCTTCCAATGGGATGAAACGGATGGGATCGATGGCGGATTGATGGTGGTTTAGTTCCTGAAGATGGGTGGAGCTTAGGACAATGAGGAACATTCCTCATTGTGCCGCTTTCCAAGGCGGCACAGCCCGAGTCTTGGGGCTTATCTCAACGTGTGCTGGGCATGCCTGCAAAGGAACATCCGGCCCCTCAGCGGGTTCCCTCGTAGCTCCTGGTGTTAGCCGGGCTGGACGCGTAGACGCTGTTTCTTCTGTGATGACGTTCCAAAGCTTTTCTTGCTGCTGTTCCAAGGAGTTTGTCATCAAACCTGCGCCTCGCCAGCAACCCTCACCTCCACCACGGAGCTGGTTATTCCTTAATCAGGTCACATGCTCCATATTCCATATTCCATATTCCATATTCCATCGGCTGGCGCCTGCAGGGATCGCTTGTGATTCCGAATGAAAGAGCTTCATTAGGGATTGGAAACCTCCGTTTTGTCTTCAGGGCCAAAGATGTTTTTTTTTGCGGTAGACTAAGCAGGTCGCCGTGGGGAACCCATGCATAAATATTTATTGATTTATTTATTGATTCAGTTTAGGGCGTTTTTTGTTGTTGTTAAAAACATTAAAAATGTGGTTAAAGATGATATCCTGATATCAGCTTCATTCAAAAATCTGTGTTGGATCAGACGGAGAGTTGGGGGGCTATGGCGGCTGGGGGTGTCCCTCTGACTGGGGGTCTGAAGGTCTGGGGGGGGGTAGTAATAATAATTCAGAGGGAATTCCAAGGCTAACAGCAAGAATGGCGGCCGTTTTGTTCCGTAGTGGACATCAGGCTGCTCATGATCCTCGTGAAGGGAAGCGACTGGGAGATCTCAACCTGGAGGCAACTTAAACACATTAAACACAGCAGCAGGCTAATCCAGGCATGGTGCTGGTGATCCACCTGCATTGCTGCGCTGCATCGCCAAATGGGAGAACCTTTGATGGTATGTTCTCGCTATCTCCTTGAGGAACAATGAAGAATAAAATAAAATATCCTACACATTTGAACAACCAACGTTTTGGTTGGGACTTTTCACTTCTGAAATGATTTGGGGGGGAACAAGTCATCAGGATTCTGCAGATTGTTTTGCTTGGAGGGTTCCAAAACAGCACCTGAGCAAGTGGGGGTGGGGGGGTGGGAAGGGGGGGGGGCACGGAGGAAGAAATAATAAAAATGCTTAATCTTGTTAAGTGTCAGGCCGAGTCGTCTCATAACATTCCAGTGCAGAGGTGGGGGGGGGGGGGGGGGTTACAAGGTGGGGGGGGGTGAACGGGTTCCAGTCATCGCCTCTGTCTCCACATCTCCACATCTCAACAACGCCTGCAGCGAGGAGTGGATGAAATAATCCAAACGACACGGAATGTTGGAATGTTCCCCCTTCCGACGAGACGGAAGGCCGGGATTGCTTCATGTCAATCTGCCGCACGCTAACACACTCCTTGGAATCACTTTGCTTTCCTGGCCATTGGTTTGGAGGATTGGGTGTAATTGGCGTCCCTCGCCCGAGGACCTTCAAGGCGGATAATAACAATCCGTCTGTCTGACGGAGGGGAGCGTCTCAGCACCCACCAAAATTGGCCAATTCATTAGCCGCTACTCTATTACTCATTTACTGCCGCTATTAGCACATCACTTATGGAGCCAAGACCAAGATGGCCTCGTAAGAGGGATGGGGGCGGGGGGCGGGGGGCGGGGGGCATCCTTTCCTCCGCAAGGACGAACCATACATTGAAGGAGCCTGAAGGACTCGCAGCAAAAAGCTTCAAATGCGTCATCAACGTTTTACACTCTTGGACTTTGGGAGCTTGAAAGTGGAGAGGAGACAGGAATCGAACACAATAGCGATTATTGATAACTTTATTTGGATTTTTATTGTTAACTTTATTTGATTTTTTTTGCTAAATGTATTTTGATTTTTATTGCTAACTTTATTTTTATTGCTAACTTTATTTTTATTGCTAACTTTATTTTGTATTTTTATTGCTAACTTTATTTGTATTTTTATTACTAACTTTATTTTTTTTCATTGCTAACTTTATTTGTATTTTTATTACTAACTTTATTTTTTTTTCATTGCTAACTTTATTTTCATTTTTATTGCTAACTTTATTTTTATTGCTAACTTTATTTGTATTTTTATTACTAACTTTATTTTTTTTCATTGCTAACTTTATTTGTATTTTTATTGCTAACTTTATTTTTATTGCTAACTTTATTTGTATTTTTATTACTAACTTTATTTTTTTTCATTGCTAACTTTATTTGTATTTTTATTACTAACTTTATTTTTTTTTCATTGCTAACTTTATTTTCATTTTTATTGCTAACTTTATTTTTATTGCTAACTTTATTTGTATTTTTATTACTAACTTTATTTTTTTTCATTGCTAACTTTATTTGTATTTTTATTGCTAACTTTATTTTTATTGCTAACTTTATTTGTATTTTTATCACTAACTTTATTTTTTTTTCATTGCTAACTTTATTTTCATTTTTATTGCTAACTTAATTTTATTTTATTGCTAACTTTATTGCATGAAAGTTCATGATGGTCATGTGATGAGAAACTAACAAAACAAACTATAAGCGGCGGACGAGTGGTTAGCACACAGGCCTCGCAGCTAGATGACCATAGTTCGATTCCGCCCTTAATTAGCCACTCCAAATTGTCCATGAATGAAAGGTATGAATGTGAGTGTGAATGGTTGTTTGTCTATATGTGCCCTGGGATTGGCTGGACCCCACCTCTCGCCCCCCCGTGACCCTCATGAGGACAAGCGGTAGAAAATGAATGACTGAATGAAGGTGGTGGGGGGGGGGGGGGGTCCAAATATCAAAAGAAAAAGTTGTAATGAAATGATAAAAAAGTCATAATTTCATGAAGCATCAAATATCAGTTTGATGATTAATGAGGGAAAGAAGATGAATTTTTAACGATGGCGTCGATCTGGAAATCACGTAAGTGAGGCAGAATAAAGACGTACATGAATGAGTCTGCCATTTTCCCTGCGGTGGGAAAGTGGGAATTCCCTGCAGAAGACGCGGCGTGGCGGCGATGAAACATGGAATGGAAGTGAAGCAGATGTGAAATGTTCATCTCCATCTTTCATCTTAGCCGTAAAACCCAGGACCCGATGGAGGCACGTGGTCTCAGGTGCAGGTTCTAATGCGTTCCGGTCGTACTCGATTGATTCATGAGGACAACGTGAGGCGTTCCCGTTTGGATTCGGATCTAGCAAACATCTCGTGTTTGATGGACTTCATTCATCCCACCTGGAGATCTCGTGATGCTCTCACAGCCTCCTCGTCTGAAAGCAAAGTCTGGGATTCCCCGCATTCCCACAGCCAGCCCCTCCGCTTCCGACCCCGATGCCTCCGGGCAAAAGTGGAAAGTTTCAAAGTGTTCAGGTTCACACATGCTCACAATTATCCTTTCCAAATAATGCAAACAGGCTGAGGAGCATCCACAATCCAAGTCCGTCTGCCCACTGGGACTCGGCCATGCGGGTCAGGTCCAGCAGCTCTGTCTTGCTACTTCTTCACTGCCGTGATAAGACTGGATCCCCCCCCCCCCATAAAGTCATAAAGCCCCCTGCCAGGAGAGCTGAGGTCAGGGTCTGGGGACCCGAGGGCTACCGGAGACGCGGCTCCTCTGGATAAACGTGGGCCTCCAGACTGGAGACAGCTGGAATGACGACAGGAGAAGAAACCCCAATTGGGGTGGGTGGGGGGCGGGGGGGATGTTTGGAAAAGGCGAAGCATCACAGCAGGCCAGCATGAGGAAGACGATGAAGCAACAATCCCAGTCCAAAGTCCGCGTGCATGAATACATAATAAGTCAGTACAAAAGCTGCACCAAAAATGTATCATTTTCTATCTGCCTGAGTTTATTATCGCTGTTGGACTTTGCAGTCGTGTCAAATGTCACGGAAGCATTCCGACAGATGTTCCTAATAATTCGGCCATCATCCGGCAACCAAAATATTGGAAACACCTCAATATGATGCAATTGAACACAACAGTCAACCAGAAGCGCTACAATATATATTTTATATATAAATATTATATATATTGGTGTTCATTAAAACGGATTCTTTGTTGTATTGTTTGGAAAAGGCAGGATGGTTGGGACAGTGGTGTCCAAAGAACGGCCTGGGGGCCGTTTGTGGGCTGCCGCAAATTCTAGAAATATTATTGAATAAGAACTGGTGGCCAGCCAATAACAGGGCATATGAATTATCATTTATTATAATAACATTATGAGGAAATATCATGTCTTTTAGTAGCATGAAAGTGACATATTAAAGAAAAATATATATTTATTAAAAAAAACAAAAGTTGTATTTTTACAAGCTGCAAAAAAGTCATAAGGCTACAAAGATAAAAAATAAGAAATATAATTCTTAAAGAGTCATAATTACGAGAAGTTGGGAAAATTGAAATTGATGGGTTTTTTTAAACAGCAGAAATTAAACTTCATTTTATAACAAAGTTGAAATATTTAAGAAAAAAATGAAATATTAGAAACTAACAAAATTGTATTTTACAAAAAATTGTAAATTTGGTAAAATGAAGTTGGGGGAATGTTGTAATATTATGGGAATGAAGTCAAAATATTATGGGAATATTATTATATGATATCATATTACTGTAATAAATTGTAATTGATAGCTTCATTATTCATAGAATATTTCTCATGACCACAATTTATTATTTTTTAAAGCCTGGTTGGTATTTTTCCATCTCTGAGCCTACAGGAATCAAACTCGGACACTAAAGCTATTAATAGGTCGTACCGCCACATGTAACAGCGCTTTATCCGACAGGAAGTGGGAACATGCGGGAACGCTCCAACTGACCCCCTGGAAATCCAGCAGATTAGGGTCCATATGTGCGCTCCTCTAATCTCATTTGGCGCCCCCCCCTGGGTCCTGGCTGGGTGGGTTTTACATTAGTCCAATCAAAGCCGGCTCTGACGGCGTGATGGGTACATGGTTCGGGCACAAGGGACGCCGCCCACGGTGACTTCAACCACCTGCCCCCGTCCAGGGCGGGGCAACGAAACACTGACATGAATGGGGACGATATTTGCTGCTTAAGCACCGTGAAGACTCGGCTCAGGCAGAAGATTCAGATGAATCGTTCGAGTGTTTGATGACTAAGCATCACAAACAAAATGGTGGAATAGTCAGCCTTTAAATGAAGGAAAGGCTCCCATGGTGACGTCCAACAACAAACGAGGAGCCAGTGAACACGTCTGAAACCACATGAAAAGCCGTGAGGGAAGTTTGGGAAGACGTTTGAGTTGCGGTCCGTCCATCATCAGGCTAATAAATCAGACGGAGAATCGTTCTTGAAGATGAAGCGCCCGCTCGGTCCGATCCAAGCTGCCAAATGAGATGGAAAACCGGAGGCTTCCAAAGTTCCTCACTGGCCAGGAACAATGGAGGCCCACAGACCAACACAAGACTTGATGCTGGGGTCTGACCGATGAACTCGGGATGCACCATCCATCAGTTCGGACAATTCCCGTACAAAACATGGGATCATCATACGCACATAAATGGCTTCCCAAGTCCATCACAAAAACGATCCTAACGATCTTCTGAGTGACGCGTCTCGTATTGGGTTCATCATAGACTACTCCACTTGGTTCAAGCGTGTTTGATCACTTCCTGATGGAACCATTGCCCTTCCTCTACTCTAGCACCTTTGTTTACACACTTGGACCGTCTGTTCCCGGCTGTACGGCGTTCCCGCGTTCATCCCAGGGGATAGTTTTCCCAAAACAGTCCGTCATAAGTGAAATCTGTGAGGTAGGCAACTTTATTTGTTTACATTTAAGGCTGGAAAACGCCTCTGAACGTTCCTGGTCCTGGCACCGTTCCTGGTCCTGGCACCGTTCCTGGTCCTGGCACCGTTCGGCTGTAGCGTTTTTGTATCTTTGTTAATACGTATTGCTCCTGCCATCATCTTCCTCCTCGTCCTACTCTTGAAATAAACATTTCTTTCCCCAGTTAGTTTCTTCTTCTGTTGCTGATTGGCCGTTAGAAAGCAGCTTTTAGCTGTTAGCGCATTTGCTAGAGACCATTGACCACAACAATGGGCGGGGTCTCCCTCAGCCAATAAGGAGCATCATGGCTTTACGTTGAGCTAGCTATTGTCTACTATGGCGGTTTGAGTCCCATCTTGGCAACCTCGGTTTGTTATGAAATATTCCAAACCAAATGAAATCAGTTCCCACAACCACGCCCCCCCCCCCCCCCCCCCTTGCAGAGCAATAAAGCACAGGTCACCATTGGCCCATGCCCCCCAGGTCACCAGCCCCCGCCCCATCCTTTGGGCGGCCAGAGGTGGATCACAGCCTATTGTGGCCTCCATTGTCGGGGTCTTTGGATCGGGGTGGGCGCCCCCCCTTTGTGATTGATGCCGGCCCCGGTGACCCCCGCCCCTCAGGACTGGCCCGGGTCCTCACAATTTGGCTGCAATTAGCATAAATTTGTTACTTGAGTTGTTCTGCACTTCAGCACCAACTGAGGGCATCTCATCATCTTCACCTTCGTTCCTTCCCAAACTTCCCACCTTCTGTCTTTCCTTCTGACATCAGCTGGCTTCCACTTCCACTTTTATCTCAGAAACTTTTTCCAGGAGGGCCTGAAATGCAACTTCCTTGTAATTTGCCTCCCTCTTATCCCGCCGCCCCGAGGAAGCGCTTTTAAGGAAGCACTTTTAAGGAAGCGCCTGGTATCTGCTGTCCTGGAGACAAGCGTCACCCCTCTTCCCTCCAGCCGTCGTCCTCGTCTCCTCGTCTCCTCGTCTCCTCGCTGCTTGTTCTGTGGGCTGATAACTCCTCTCACCCTGGCCTGTCGACGAGGCGTCCCCGCGGGGGGCCGCTGCTCCCTGAACACCCCCCCCCCACCACACCTAATCCTCCTTCTTCCGTGGAGCTGTGGGACTTTCAAGCATCATCTCCTCCTCCTCCTCCTCCTCCTCGCTGCACCTTGTCATCCATCCTGGCACCTTCATCAGGAACACCACCAGAATAAACCTCTGGAGTCGCCATCATGGGTCCCTTGCTTGTGGGGGGGGGGGGAGGGGGGGGGTCAACTTTTCTTCTCAACTTTATTTTGACTTCATTCTCATAACATTAGAACATTTTAGCACATTTTTTTCATGTTTTCGTATGACCGTCATTAATATTTCAACTTTATACTAAAGTGATGTTATTTTCTCTCATATTATGACCTCATTATGGTCTAATTACAGCTTTTTTATTGGATTTATTAGAAATTATTATAAATTATTATTTATTCAAAATTATTTAAATTATTCATGCAAATTACTGTTTATGCTGTACATTGTTTGTCATATTTGATGTCATCCATCCATCCATCCGTCCATCCATCCATCCATCCGTCCATCCATCCATCCATCCATCCGTCCATACATCCATCCATCCATCCATCCGTCCATACATCCATCCATCCATCCATCCATCCATCCGTCCATCCATCCATCCATCCATCCATCCGTCCGTCCATCCATCCATCCGTCCATCCATCCATCCATCCGTCCATCCGTCCATCCATCCATCCGTCCATCCATCCATCCATCCGTCCGTCCGTCCATCCATCCATCCATCCGTCCGTCCATCCATCCATCCATCCGTCCATCCATTCAACCATCCATCCATCCGTCCATCCGTCCATCCATCCATCCATCCATCCATCCGTCCATCCATTCAACCATCCATCCATCCGTCCATCCGTCCATCCATCCATCCATCCGTCCATCCGTCCATCCATCCATCCGTCCATCCATCCATCCATCCGTCCGTCCGTCCATCCATCCATCCGTCCGTCCATCCATCCATCCGTCCATCCATTCAACCATCCATCCATCCGTCCATCCGTCCATCCATCCATCCGTCCATCCATCCATCCATCCATCCATCCGTCCAAAAAGAGATGTTTCCAACCAGAAGAAGTATCTCCTGCTGATGTTCATGCTAATATTTCCCAACGGGACTAAGATGGCTGACGTTGACGAGGCGTTTGATGGACGTCTTGTGTTGTTGTGGTCGCTGCCCCCCTCGTGTTGCCTTCATGGACATCCCTTGTGTCCGCGCTGTGCAACATTCATGTCCATCAGGTTTGACAAGACGGATGGAGACGCTGACACACCAAGTCCGGACTCTGTAGTCTCACTTGACCCCCCATCGGCCAAAGGTCGGACCAACGCCACTCATCGGCTCTCAAAGGGGCGCCGCGGGGTCGTCGACCTGATGGACCTCCGCTGGATACGATTGTGGAGGCGGGAAGCACCGCTGGGACGTTGGGATTCGAGGATCCAGCATTCCTGTTGGTGGGAAGTGGACTAGCTTTATGTTCGTTTATTTTATTCCTGTTTGTGTTCCAAGTAGTTAGCACTGCAAACTAACATTCATTCCCAGGGCACATATAGACAAACAACCATTCACACTCTCATTCATACCTATGGACAATTTGGAGTGGCTAATGAACCTAGCATGTTTTTGGAATGTGGGAGGAAAGCGGAGTACCCGGAGAAAGGAACATGCTAACTCCAACCGGAGGACATCGTTATGCCCGGAAACGACGCTATTGGCAATGTGACACCTCGCCACTCCACACTGGTGACCTCCGACACGGCTAACGACTAGCTTCATTACACACTAGCTCACAATGCCTCAGGCTACTAGCTAAAGGGAACGCTACAAACTGGAGCTGGAAAAAGTTCACTTTAGCACTTTTGGACATTTTTTGCAGTGGCAGTTAGCATTTATTTCACTCTAAATAAGGCACTTGAAAAAACACGAAACTAAAACACGAAAACCCTGGCACGGCACGCTGATGATGATGATGATGATGATGATGATGATGATGATGGCGTAGCGTTGCGGTGCTACATAAACGTGTTAGCACAATCACCAACCTCGTTATTTGCCACTTTGGCCCACTTTGTGACACCATGGAGTGCAAAGGTCGGCCAAAGTCCACAACTTGGAATGTTTGCTCTCTGTGTTTACGTTGGAGGAAGAAGAAGAGGAAGAAAGAAGGACATTGATGTTAATAAGAAGGTTGATGTTGGACGTCTCCTCATTATTTCTTCCCTGTGAAGAAGATTTGGGGTAAATGTGTGGAAGAAGGGTGGGAATGGTGGGGGGGGTCTTGCACCTGTCCCCATTCTCTCTACCGCAGCCCCCCCCCCCCCCCCCAATACCACACACATTCAAAAACAGGCAGAGTGGCAGCCCCGTCTGGGTCAACAGCACCCCCCACATTCCAAGAGGGACCAGGCCAGACTCACCTGGTTCCGCCAGAGGACTCCACGCAATGTTTGTTTAGCTGCTCGCTAGCGCCGCCGAACTTTGACCTTCTGTAGCCAACCAACACCACCCCCCCATGCGCTTCTCGTCGTACTGAGACACGCCCCCTAATCAAGCACGGCGAGGACATATTGACCCGAATCTTCATTCTTCATCTTAGACGTCTCAGATGTTGTGACTATTTCTCCAGTCCCAGTTCACTTTCACTTTCACTTTCACTTTTATGTTTGGTGCATCCGGTTTTTTCTTCACGCATGAAACATTTCACACTTTATTTGGCGGTCTTGAACACACCACACTTGCTGTGGATTTTACTTCATGTTGGTACATTTTTTACAGTGGAAGCTCGGTGTTCAGTCTAAAATATGTCTCGCTTTTTGCACACTAAATTCCTAATGGTTGAAATGATGACATAAAAAGTCCAAATGAACGAGATGACAAGTTCAAATGATGTCATAAAAAAGTCAAAATTACGATAAGAAGTAAAAAATGATGAGATGAAGGTCATAAACGTAGATAAAAAGTCCAAATTAGGAGATGAAAAGTCATAATAATAAAAATAAAAACTCATATGCATGAGATAAAAAGTTGAAATTATGAAGGTAAAAAGTCCAAATGACAAGATAAAAGTCACAATTATGAGATGATAACAAGTTGTAATTATGAGTTCAAAAATTACCAAATTTTTTTTTTGTTTTTGTAAAACATTTGTATTTTTCCTGTTTCAGCAGCAACATGGCACCATTATCAGATAATATGTGTAATATGTGTAATATGTGTAATATGTGTAATATGTGTAATATGTGTAATATGTCTAATATGTGTAATATGTGTAATATGTCTAATATGTGTAATATGTGTAATATGTCTAATATGTGTAATATGTCTAATATGTGTAATATGTGTAATATGTGTAATATGTGTAATATGTGTAATATGTCTAATATGTGTAATATGTGTAATATGTCTAATATGTGTAATATGTCTAATATGTGTAATATGTGTAATATGTGTAATATGTGTAATATGTCTAATATGTGTAATATGTCTAATATGTGTAATATGTGTAATATGTGTAATATGTGTAATATGTGTAATATGTGTAATATGTCTAATATGTGAAATATGTGTAATATGTGTAATATGTCTAATATGTGTAATATGTGTAATATGTGTAATATGTGTAATATGTGTAATATGTCTAATATGTGAAATATGTGTAATATGTGTAATATGTGTAATATGTGTAATATGTGTAATATGTCTAATATGTGTAATATGTGTAATATGTCTAATATGTGTAATATGTCTAATATGTGTAATATGTGTAATATGTGTAATATGTGTAATATGTGAAATATGTGTAATATGTGTAATATGTGTAATATGTCTAATATGTGTAATATGTCTAATATGTGTAATATGTGTAATATGTGTAATATGTGTAATATGTCTAATATGTGTAATATGTGTAATATGTGTAATATGTGTAATATGTGTAATATGTGTAATATGTCTAATATGTCTAATATGTCTAATATGTGTAATATGTGTAATATGTGTAATATGTGTAATATGTGTAATATGTGTAATATGTGTAATATGTGTAATATGTATGTGTAATATGTGTAATATGTGTAATATGTGTAATATGTGTAATATGTGTAATATGTGTAATATGTGTAATATGTGTAATATGTGTAATATGTCTAATATGTGTAATATGTGTAATATGTGTAATATGTGTAATATGTGTAATATGTGTAATATGTGTAATATGTGTAATATGTATGTGTAATATGTGTAATATGTGTAATATGTGTAATATGTGTAATATGTGTAATATGTGTAATATGTGTAATATGTGTAATATGTGTAATATGTGTAATATGTGTAATATGTGTAATATGTGTAATATGTATGTGTAATATGTGTAATATGTGTAATATGTGTAATATGTGTAATATGTGTAATATGTGTAATATGTGTAATATGTGTAATATGTGTAATATAGGAGTGGAGTAGGCCACGTATGGTATAAAATGGAAATGGCGAGCCAGCCAGGAGGATTTCTGTAAGGCCGCCTTGCTTTTCTCCACAGGTTAGTCATGTGACCAAAGCGCACGTTCATGGATGAATACAGGAAATGTCCACGTTTAAAAAGGCACCAGGGGGACCTTTTGTGACCCTGCTAAAGAACATAAGGACGTTCCACCCGTATTGATACTTTTAATTCCTCGCTGCTCGCATGTTGCCCCCCCCCCCCCCCAAAAAGCCGTGGCGGTGGTGGATCTCTGTGGGCCTTGAATGATTGATGAAGGTTCAGGCTGCTGCTGTAATCCCGACCGACACTAAAAGTCTGTCTAGATTTAGAAACATCAAAGTTTGATCAGGAAAAGTACCACTGACGATCTTCGCTTTCTTTTTTTCACTTTTTCTTTTAGATGCACTCTGGCTTTTACCTAAATACCCCCCCCTCTCTCTCTCTATATATATATATATATGGCTTATATATGTTATATCTTATATATGTTATATATGTTATATGTTATATATGTTATATTGTATATATGTTATATGTTATATATGTTATATGTTATATATGTTATATGTTATGTCTTATATATTATATCTTATATATGTTATATGTTATATGTTATGTCTTATATATTATATCTTATATATGTTATATGTTATATGTTATGTCTTATATATTATATCTTATATATGTTATATGTTATATGTTATGTCTTATATATTATATCTTATATATGTTATATGTTATGTCTTATATATTATATATTATATCTTATATATGTTATATGTTATGTCTTATATATTATATCTTATATATGTTATATGTTATGTCTTATATATTATATCTTATATATGTTATATGTTATGTCTTATATATTATATCTTATATATGTTATATGTTATATGTTATGTGTTATATGTTATATATGTTATATGTCATGTGTTGCCCCCAAATGAGGTGAATAATGACTTTCCCTGGTAATTAATTACAATGATGGTGTCCTTCTGTTTATTATCATTTTCATTAAAAACTAACGTTGTCATTGATTATGGACATTAAAAACTAACGTTGTCATTGATTATGGACATTAAAAACTAACGTTGGCATTGATTATGGACATTAAAAACTAACGTTGTCATTGATTATGGACATTAAAAACTAACGTTGGCATTGATTATGGACATTAAAAACTAACGTTGTCATTGATTATGGACATTAAAAACTAACGTTGTCATTGATTATGGACATTAAAAACAAACGTTGTCATTGATTATGGACATTAAAAACAAACGTTGGCATTGATTATGGACATTAAAAACTAACGTTGTCATTGATTATGGACATTAAAAACTAACGTTGTCATTGATTATGGACATTAAAAACTAACGTTGGCATTGATTATGGACATTAAAAACTAACGTTGTCATTGATTATGGACATTAAAAACTAACGTTGGCATTGATTATGGACATTAAAAAACTAACGTTGTCATTGATTATGGACATTAAAAACTAACGTTGTCATTGATTATGGACATTAAAAACTAACGTTGTCATTGATTATGGACATTAAAAACTAACGTTGGCATTGATTATGGACATTAAAAACTAACGTTGTCATTGATTATGGACATTAAAAACTAACGTTGTCATTGATTATGGACATTAAAAACTAACGTTGGCATTGATTATGGACATTAAAAACTAACGTTGTCATTGATTATGGACATTAAAAACTAACGTTGTCATTGATTATGGACATTAAAAACTAACGTTGTCATTGATTATGGACATTAAAAACTAACGTTGTCATTGATTATGGACATTAAAAACTAACGTTGTCATTGATTATGGACATTAAAAACTAACGTTGTCATTGATTATGGACATTAAAAACTAACGTTGTCATTGATTATGGACATTAAAAAACAAACGTTGGCATTGATTATGGACATTAAAAACAAACGTTGTCATTGATTATGGACATTAAAAACTAACGTTGTCATTGATTATGGACATTAAAAACTAACGTTGGCATTGATTATGGACATTAAAAACTAACGTTGTCATTGATTATGGACATTAAAAACTAACGTTGGCATTGATTATGGACATTAAAAACTAACGTTGTCATTGATTATGGACATTAAAAACTAACGTTGGCATTGATTATGGACATTAAGCGGGAAGCAGAGCTGAGGAAGAGTAGATAAACGTGGATGACGGCCGTCTAGAAGCAGGCAATCGTCGCCACGGTAACAACACCAGGTCTTATCGGGCAGGGGCAGGGGGGCAGGGTAGCAGGGGGGGGGGGGTCCTGTCGTATCAAACAACAAACCAGCTGAAAAGATGAACCCCGACATGGTGCTAATGTTTCTAATTACCACCCACTTGGGCCTCCATTTTATTCTCCATGCCCCCCCCCCCCCGCACCCCCCCCACGCCAGTCAGCACTCAAGCTAATGGAGGGAATACGGCCAACTCTCCTTGTCCTCTTTCCCAGCACTTTACACCTAAACTCTCTCTTCTTCTTCTTCTTCTTCTTCTTCTTCTTCTTCTTCTTCTTCTTCTTCTCTTCTTCTTCTTCTCTCTTCTTCTTCTTCTTCTTCTTCTTCTTCTTCTTCTTCTTCTTCTTCTTCTTCTTCTTCTTCTTCTTCTTCTTCTTCTTCTTCTTCTTCTTCTTCTTCTTCTTCTTCTTCTTCTTCTTCTTCTTCTTCTTCTTCTTCTTCTTCTTCTTCTTCTTCTTCTCTCTTCTTCTTCTTCTTCTTCTTCTTCTTCTTCTTCTTCTTCTTCTTTCTTCTTCTTCTTCTTCTTCTTCTCTCTTCTTCTTCTTCTTCTTCCTTCTTCTTCTTCTTCTCTTCTTCTTCTTCTTCTTCTTCTTCTTCTCTTCTTCTTCTTCTTCTTCTTCTTCTTCTTCTTCTTCTTCTTCTTCTTCTTCTCTTCTTCTTCTTCTTCTCTTCTTCTTCTTCTTCTTCTTCTTCTTCTTCTTCTTCTTCTTCTTCTTCTTCTTCTTCTTCTTCTTCTTCTTCTTCTTCTTCTTCTTCTTCTTCTCTCTTCTTCTAGCCCAGAAGTCCACTTGGTGGCCCCCTCGTACCCGTGCTCTCAGGCTCTCAGGCTGCTGTAAAAAATGCATGAGGACACCTTTTATCCTTTTATGCCACCCCCTCTCTAACCCCCCCGCTACAAAAAATGAAATCATCATTGAAAAGCCGTGCCCTTCATTCCCGCTCAGGAGGACACCGGAGTTGGAACGTTCCTTTTTTTACAGCCAATTCCGTTTACTATGGAATAAAAGTCAGAAAGGAACGTGGTCACGCTTCCAAGTTTCCAGCTTAACCCCATGGAATTCCCTTTCCTTCAATTCCCTTTTTTTCTTCAATTTTCTCTTTTTTTTTGTTATTAAATTGACACTTTTTGTAAATGAAAAAGTTCTAATTGATTTTTTTTCAGACATCAGATTTTTTACAAAGATTTATAAAGAAATTTTAAATATTAAAAAAAACCATCAGAAATGAATGAATAAAGTCAAAAATTTCGGAAAAAAGTCCTATTCTAACAAGGAAAAAACTGTCAATTTTAATAATAAACTGGTAATGTGAGGAAAAATATTGTCATTTTATTATTCATTTAAGAAAAAATATATGTTATATTTATAGAGGAAAAAACATTTGGACAGTTTTTAAATTCTATTTGACAAACTTGGTGGAACGTACGCTAGCGCTTGCTAGCGCTTGCTAGTGCTTGCTAGCGCTAATATCCAAATGTAAAAATATGTTTGGTCAAATTCAATCTATCAATAAAATATCAACAAAAATATCTAAGAAGAAATTGCCAGCATTTGTCTGCAGATATGCCGCCCTCCCATAGACCCCCCCCCCCTGCCCCCCCGATGATAACGGCGGCTGGATGCTCTCGCCGTGTACATTATTGATGCCACATTTGACAGTCTCAGCAGGGGGGCGGGGGCGGGGGCGGGGGCGGGGGGGGGGGGGTGTATCCTCCACCTATATCTCATCCAAAGTGTCGTGTAAACAAACACAAAGGCGGATGACATGGTTAGATCATACGTCGTCATAGCAACCGTATTGCTCTCAAAGCCTCAGCGCTAACATCTGGCCGCCATCTTTATCGCCGCCGCTATGCTCTTTGATGTGGGCGACCGCCCTCCTCCTGTCGGGCACCTTGAGACCCACGCCTGCGTCAGGGGTTGGAAACACGTTTGTCACATGTCACATGTCACGTGTCACGTGTGCTTCATCCACCTTTTACATACGTACTACATGCTGTACGTACGTTGGCGTCATAGACCACTTATTTCAAGATGCGTAGTGAAGCCTGGGGAACTTCAAAAACCAAAGTTTCAGCATTTCTTCACCCAAAAGAAGGAAGCAAATGAAGGACCTTCGATGCTCATTTTGGGCCCTTTGGGAGGTGTGGACTCCTATAGAGCAGCTACACACAATAACCAGCACAAAGCTTTCTAGTTCTTTTAGAATCTGCACCTACTCAGCTGTATTTCTTTGGATTTCGTGTTTCCCACGAAAACGGTCTGTTTTGATTTATTCCACCCACGGCCCGCCTCCAGCCACGCCCACTCGGAGTGCTTAAAAGAAGCTGTTGTGCCGCTAGCTGCGAACGCAACTTTATTGGAGTCGGTAAACGGTAATGTATCTTTTTCAAATGTCGGCTTTTAACATCCAGCCATGTGTGTTGGATCCCGAATCCGATCCGGAAGTAGAGACTGGACATTCCCAAGTTTGTCAAGAAAATACGTTAGTTCAAGATGCTAAGTAGATTTAGCATTTCAGCGTATTTGGTAACGTGTAATGTGTTTTCCAGGACTACCAGTGTTTAAAAAAACTCGGGTAGAGTCACTCATTGTGGTGGGAAAAGACTATTAGCAACTCTGCTAACTGTATGCACACTCTATAATGCTACACGGACAAAATAAAGCCAGTTAGGACACTGATGAACTGGTACTTACTGGTACTTACTGGTACTTACTGCTGGCTCTTCCGACTCTTCCACACCACCAAGTAGCGTTGTAAAGGCGTCGGGCTTGAGCTAGCGGGCTAGTCCAGCTGCATGGTGGCCCATCCTGTGTGAGGACCCTCGGAGGATTAAAATGCATTTCTGGGAAATCAGGAATCAGGAAGTCCAACCGCTTGTGTCTGAGGGTGGCGTCTTTAGGAATTGTAAACAAATGTAGCTTTCCCTTACGACATTGCTAGCAAGGTAGAGCTAGCAAGGTAGAGCTAGCAACGAGAGCTTCAATGCTGCCAGACATTTGAGGAGCAATAAAAACCATCTGACACGTTTGGACTCGGTGGTGTAATCCATAATCCAGCATGTCGTTGGTCTAAAAGGAAGCGTGAGGGTAGACAACTCAATTATTGATGGCAGCCGCCCCCCCCCAGCCGCCCCCCCACCCGTCCCCCCGCCCCCTTGGCGGGCCTTCTGCCATGTTTCCCGCTATTATGACAAGTATGTTTGTATATTGTGCAATTGTGTGGCAGCAGCTTGACGCTAACGCGATCCAACGCCACATAGCAACCCGCTCCTGGGGGACAGGAAGTGTGGGGGGGGGGCGACGAGCGGGAATGGGACGCGTTAAGACTTCAATGGCGGCTTTGGCGCCGCCGGGTGTCTGCCCAAGCGGCGGAAGGCATAACAAGCCTGGAGGCTGCATGACGTACGCATCCTTACACGGACGCCATCTTTGCTTTGCTTGGGTCGCACGGCCCCGCCTGGCCCCGCCCCCTCAGCCCCCACCGACACGTTCATTAGCTTAGCCAGGTGCGTGTGATGATGTTTTACATCCTGTTTGTCTTCTTCACGTCTTTCAGCGCCACAGCTGAGCAATTATCGCACGGCCGCAACTTCCGACAGGACGGACGTGAACGGAAGGGGGCGGGGCTCCGTTGGCGTCATGGATTTCACTGTGTTTACGCTAACATGTTCCCAAATGGCTGGCGTGTTTGCTGCCGTTTGTTTACCCAAAACCCGATAGGACATGCCACTCGGAAAAATGGAACACACGCACACACACACACACACACACACACACACACACACCTACGCCCCCCCCCCGCCCCCCCCCAGGGGAAAAGGAGGCAGCCTCAACAAGACACAAAATGTAAACACGAGGAACTTGATCATCCCAAGTAGCCAACACGACGTAATAAATAATAATAATAATAATAATAATAATCCCAATGAAAGCTTCCAAATGTCATCTGAACTTTTAATCACGTTTATTTTTTTATTTCATCATCGCAATGCTAACCTTTCATTCCAAATGTTGACTTTTTTTTACCTGCATGATTAATAAGCAATCAGATATACTTTATAAAGAATGTTTCCATACAACGAGGAAAATATATTATGCAGGGATTATTCATTTAAAGGAAAGCTAAAAAAAAAAAAGCTCAAAAGTCAAAATGATGCGATAAGAAAGTCATAATTAAATTATATTATTATTAAATTAACAGTTGTTAGTTTGAGATGAAAAATCCTAATTACAAGATTAAAAAGTCTAAATTATGAGAGGAAAAAGTCCAAATTATGAGAAAATTGTGAAATGTAAAAACTTAGGAGATACGTCATAAATATGAGATAATTAAATTATGGTAGGAAAACTAAAAATTATGAGATTTTAATTATGAGATAAATGAAAATGATGACTTAAAACATTTATACGAGTCATGATTCTCAACCTCAAATTATGGGATGAAAAATCTAAATTACGAGATTTAAAAGTCTGAATTATGAGACGAGAAAATCATGGCTATGACATCAAAATTATGAGTATAAAAAATGAGAAGTCATAATTATCAAGCTGAAATTATGAGATGAAAATTGAGGATGAAGAGATGATTAATGTTTGAGCAGCAGGATGAAAGCCTCAGGCAGGCGGACGGACAAACCACCCCAATGATCCACCAGGCAGGGAGAACAACACACCTGAAGCCAATAGAAGCAGGACTAATTAGGGCCAGGTGGGGCAGGTGGGGCTGATGAGGGCAACTAAGGAAGACCAGGCAAAGCAGGAAGTCACTTACAAAATAAGAGCATCCAAAACGGAAACTAAAGCCCAAGAATGTAACATACATTTCCTTATGAATTTATGACTTTATTGTAATAGATTCACAACTTTTATCTCATACATTAAAATGTAAACTTATGACTTTACCGTCATAAATATACTTGTTTTTCTTGTACATTTAATACTTCAATCTGGTAGATTTGCTCCTTTTTTCGTATATGATTTTATTCTTTTACTATTCTTTTTTTCTTGTAAATGTACGACTTTATTATGGTACATTTTTGACATTTGTCTTTTAAATATATTATTGTAATATTATGACTTTTGTGCTGTAAATTTCCAACTTTATTGTTGTTATATTACAACTTGTAAATGTATGACTTTATTCTGATAGATTTGCAATCATTAAAAAAAAAATCCTGTAAATGTACTTTGTCATAAATGTAGGACTTTTTTTTTCTACTTCACATACTTTACACAAATTAAAAATGTGCATCCGCAGTAAAGAGGATCCATTTCATAATAAAAGTCAAAGAAGACACACAATATTTTTGGTAAAATATATACTTATTTATTTCTTCATACAAAGAAATATTATGAATGTTTAGTATTTCATTCTCTAGAAACCGCTGTTCCATTTTGCTTTTTTCGTTTTTGAAAGCCCAAAATAGTCTTTTCTGTGCCGCCGGTGTGTGGCGGCAAAAAGCTAAAGAAAAAGCAGGTTGAATAAAACTCAACCGTAAAAGGAAGAAAGCCCATCTTTTTCTCCGTGGAACGTGACCACCTTAAATGCTTGGCGTCACAAATGACAAACAACAGCAGGCCCAAAAGGGAGGAATTGGACGCTTTTAGGAGGCACGGCATCGTCTGAACATCTGGAGAACATCCTCCTTCTTTCAAAGGCTCCGCTTTCAGTCCGCCGCGCTTTTGTTGTCATGGCAACGTCACACCTTCTTCTTCCTCTTTTTCTTTTCCGTAGAAACCAGGAAGTGATAAGGCCGTGTGAGACATGCTACTTCCTTTTTGGCCAACTAGTGGACACGTGAGGAACGTACGGGAACCGTTTCCACCGCTGACGGGAAAAAAGATCCGAGTGGGAGGTCAGGATTAGCGGATGAAAAATACAAATATGGACTTTTTTCTTGTCATTTTGACTTTTTAATCACACAATTTTTTCTCTAAATATAGACTTCTCAATTTTTATTTTATTGATATTTTTTTCAATTTTATATCGTAATTTCAATTTTCTTGAAATTTCTCCCTTTTCTCTCACAATTTAAAATGATCTTGGAATTGATTTTTCTCATAATTTTGACTTTTTATATCAGAATTTGGAATTTACATCATGACATTGACTTTTTGTGTCACAATTTCAATTTTTTCATCTCATAACTCAGACTTTCCCAATAAAAAATGTCTCATTATTATTATTATTATTGATGTTTCATCTCCTAATTTTGATTTCTTTAATCTCAATTCTGACTTTTAGTCTCATAATTCTGACATATTTTATAATTTTGAGTTTTGGTCTTGTAATTCAACTTTCTTGAAATGTTGCATTTTTTAATCTAATAATTTGGACTTTTCAATCTCGATTGACGTTTTATCTCCAAAGTGGCCATGGGGATGTTTGTTTCTCTTGCAGTCGTGGAAACGGCCTCCGTAGGAAAAGAAGGAGGGTTAGTCGATAAGGCATAAAAGCGTACGCTCCGCCCCCCCGGTTCTCCCGGCCCAATCACTGTGTTTGAATTTGATTGACAGTCTGCCGTTTGCCAATCAAGCAACCGTGTACCCGTAATGTGGCCTTTTTGATTGGTTTTTCCAAAATGTTCCCAAAAGGATCTGCTGGGCGGGCTCGGGAGCGGAGGTGAGGAATGTCGTTAAAAAGGAGAAAAGCCGAGGTGATCCCGACGTGGCCAACAAACACGCTTAGGCAGCTTAGTGAATTCATTGCTTCCAAAGAAAAATAAATTATTATAAAATAGATTTCTGTACATTTGACACACCCACATACGTATATATATCTATATATAGATATATATAGATATAGATATATATAGCCGCATCTTCATCCCATCGGATGAGTGAAAATAAGGTCATAATATCGCCAAGCAAGCCAAGGAGGTAAAGAAGACAAAAGAAGGAAGGCGTCGGCGTCGGCGTCGGCGTCGGCGTCGGCGTCGGCGTCGGCGTCGGCGTCCATCAATCCCATCCAAAATGGTGTCCGGTCATCTGGTAGAACTTCATGTTAAAGGGGCGGTAGAAGTCTCGCAGCCTGCGGACCACCTCGGGGTGGATGTCGGGGTGAGCGCGGCCTTTGGTCTTGCCCAGGCAGTGGGGCTTGCTGCTGCCCTCGGCCTTCTTGAGGCAGGGGAAGCCCTTGGTCTGGTTGAAGTAGAAGTGTTTGTCGGTGATGATGCGCTTCAGGCCCAGGAAGTCCTGCACGCGGCCCAGCTCTCCGGCCGGGTCGCTGATGAGCCGCTCGCCGCTCACAAAGAGGATCTGCTCCACGGGGAAGTACTGCAGCCAGTTGTCCAGGTGCTTGGCGTAGATCCCGATCTGGATGGCGCTCCACGACGTGTCGATGAGCCCCGTGGTCCTGTTCTTGAAGGTCAGGCTCTGGAAAGAAGGGATGTCGGGCTTCTTGGACAGCGTCTGCGTGTAGTCCGAGATGGCCCTGGTCACCGGGTCCCTCACCACCACGATCAGCTTGGTGTCCCGGGACATGGCCCGGATCCGGGCCGGGGCCTCTTTGGTCACAAAGTAGCTGGGGGTCTTCTCCATGGTGATCTGGCCCTCCAGGGTCTTGGGCATCAGGTCCCTGCCGGAGGAACCACGGGATCATTGTTACCAAATAGGATCAAGTTATGATGATTATCAGATATGATATCGGATATGATGATTATTATCAGATATGATATCAGATATGATGATTATTATCAGATATGATATCGGACATGATGAGTATTACCAGATATGATATCGGATATGATGATTATTACCAGATATGATATCGGATATGATGATTATTACCAGATATGATATCGGACATGATGATTATTACCAGATATGATATCGGATATGATGATTATTACCAGATATGATATCGGATATGATGATTATTACCAGATATGATAAAAGTTATGATGAGTATTACCAGATATGATATCGGATATGATGATTATTATCAGATATGATATCGGACATGATGAGTATTACCAGATATGATATCGGATATGATGATTATTATCAGATATGATATCGGACATGAGTATTACCAGATATGATATCGGATATGATGATTATTACCAGATATGATAAAAGTTATGATGAGTATTACCAGATATGATATCGGATATGATGATTATTATCAGATATGATATCGGACATGATGAGTATTACCAGATATGATATCGGATATGATGATTATTACCAGATATGATATCGGACATGATGATTATTACCAGATATGATATCGGACATGATGAGTATTACCAGATATGATATCGGACATGATGAGTATTACCAGATATGATATCGGATATGATGATTATTACCAGATATGATATCGGATATGATGATTATTACCAGATATGATAAAAGTTATGATGAGTATTACCAGATATGATATCGGATATGATGATTATTATCAGATATGATATCAGATATGATGATTATTATCAGATATGATGATTATTACCAGATATGATGATTATTATCAGATATGATGATGATTATCAGATATGATGATTATTACCAGATATGATATCGGACATGATGATTATTACCAGATATGATATCGGATATGATGATTATCAGATATGATGATTATTACCAGATATGATAAAGTTACTACATGGTGAACACCAACTTCACTCCTTGTTTTGCTAATATTTGTAAACACCTTTATTTTCTTTCATTTCTTCACAAATTGCAACTTTTTTCTCTTAATATTTATTAGGAGGATTTTATTCTCCTAAAATGACACCTGCTTTTTTTCCCAATTTTTTGCTATTTTTCCCAACTTTCTTGTACATTTTATTCTTTATTCCTGTAATATTTTGACTTTATTCATGCAGGTTTAGTTGGGTTTTTTTTCAAAATATTATAATATAAACTGAATTTTCTTTCTAAATAATTTTCATATTTGTCTTTTGGTATTATTTTGACTTTATTCACGATTTTTTTTTAAAATTTTTTTAATTTTTCATTTTCCAACCTCTGATGATATTTCTTAGAATTATGACGTAATATTTGGACTTTATTCTCGTCTCCCAATCCTTAAGAGCAAATGACCAAAAGAGGTGGAAGTGGTCGTCATGGCGACGGATGGCAGCCACCCCCGTGGGTCCGGCAAGTGTTAAACAGGAGCACTTTGGGAATACCGCCCCCCCCCCATAAAAACTCTTCACCTCTGACTTTTCCAGAAAGGCAGCAAAGAGGGGGCGGAGCTTAGCGGGAAAGAAACAATGGCTATTCTCCTCCTTTGGATTTAGGAGATGATGCTCCTCAAAGACCCTGCTTCTTAGCCGCCCTTTCAAAGGGGGCTCATTGTGCCGCCGATCAGGACGGCGACCCCGGTTGCGGTAGGGGGGTGGGGGGGGGTGGTCCCAGCCCAGCCCAGCCTCTTTGGAGGGCGCTGGAGTGGAACGTGTCGCCTCCAGAACATCACCAACCCACAGGGCACAACCCCTGCCGCCCTTCCAGAAAGGACCCCGTGTCACATGACGCCACCCAACCCCCCCCCCCCCCTCCAGCACAGACAGGAAGAGGGTTATTTCGGTCCCGTGCGTCCGTCTTCCTCCTGTGGCGTTTGATTGGATGATAACAGGCCGCCGCCTTCGCCCGTGTCGTCGCCTCCCCACAAAAAGACGACTTTTGGGTTTGATTCCCAAGCTTTGATGCATTTCAATGTGAAATGAAAGAGGCCGACTTTGTACGCACGTCTCATCTTCCACCCCAGAACCTGAATATTTCATTCACTTACTGTCCCTCCGTCATGGCGCTAATATTAGTACACAACAAGTACACAAGTATTATACTTACTGTATGTACATTTACTGCTTTTCTTCCAACTAATACTATTTTTATCAAATATTTATATGTCTTATTTTCTCTTTTATTGTCTCATTATATGTTGTATTATGTAAGGTGATTATAGGGATGCTACTTCATGTCTAGAGGGCTCTAATGTTAAAAATCATATATGGAAGGTAAACATGTTTTCCATGTCCTATACATCTAACTTTCTCTTATTATATCTATTATAAAGGGTAGTAAGAGTACAAATGTAACTATAGGGGTGCTAGTTCATGTCTAGAGGGCTCTAATCATGTTAATGGGTGGGTTTTGAAGGTGGTAAACAAGTTTTCCATGTCTTATTTTTTCCTATGATGATGACTCTATTGAGTACTAATAGTGTAAATGTGACTATAGGGCTGTTATTTCATGTCTAGAGGGCTCTAATCATGTTAATGAAGGTGGTAAACATGTTTTCTAGCAAAATATTCTGTTTATTGATATTGAATCCTACTTGGTTGCAGTGGACTGATCAGGGTGGGGCACGGAAACAAGGGAGCGCCATAAAGGAGGGGTGGGTGTAACATTCCATGTCGCCAGACCCCGCGGGACCGAGGTGGTCCTGCATCCAGGTGTCAAGGAGGATGCGTTAGATGGCCCACTCGTGCAGCAGCCTCTCCAGCGCCACTCCACGTTCCTGCTGCCAATGGTCCCTGCGCTTTCCCGCCAACGCCACCCTCCAAAACGCTCCTCACGCCAACGCCAGCTCTCAAGTGGGAAGGAGGGAGGAAACGAGGAAACGAGGAAACGAGCACTGAAAGGCTTTCTTGTGGAGAGGGCCTCTCATCCTCATCCAAGTCCTCTTCAGCCTGATAAGGATCTTAAACGCCTCTTGATCTTTGCATCAAACCCAACCCGTGCGTGTTTCCTGCGAGCCGTGCGGCATCAAACACCGTCATGATGCATATTTTTAAAAACCTTTCATATACGCTGGCCTGGCTCGTACGTGAATCATGCAGGCGGCTAACGAGGGCTCCACGGCGCCACGGATGCCAGCCAATTAGGAGACGCCACCGCGTACATCGCCTTGGAGACGCCCGGACTAATCCCACCACAGATTACAATTCCCTCGGAAAGATTAGGATTTCATTATTTTTCCATATTTGCTGCTTTTGTGGCTGTTTATCACTTTCAATTTTATGGCCCTTTGGACACCCCCGCCTTATTATTTCCATTTTTTGGTTGCTGTATTTACAGAAGATGAAGAATAAAGTCAAAATATTAAGAGAAAAAAAGTAGAAATTTGACCACAATAAAAAAGTCAGTGTGAGGAAAATTGTCATTTTAGTGTTGAGTTGAAATATTCAAGAAAAAATTATTTTTAGGGATGTTGGATATCA
Organism: Doryrhamphus excisus; assembly: GCF_030265055.1. Classification (NCBI taxonomy): domain Eukaryota; kingdom Metazoa; phylum Chordata; class Actinopteri; order Syngnathiformes; family Syngnathidae; genus Doryrhamphus; species Doryrhamphus excisus. The sequence continues at coordinate 23,060,075 of NC_080472.1, read as the reverse complement.
GCTTTTTTGTCCACTTCTCAATTTCCGATATCAGCTGATGCCGATTTGTGTAACACGGCCGACGCTGGAGACCGGACTATCCTCAACACATCGGGGGAGGTGGGGGGGGGGGGGGGGGGGGGGCTAACCCATCAATAGGACATGTGGGCCTTTCCCAAGCCAAGAAAGAAAAAGCAAGATGGAAAATCCTTGGAAAAAAATCCTGCAGAAACTGGAAGTTGGATCTTCCCGACCGGACCGGAACGTGCTTTAGTGACATCCAGTCAGTCTGCGTGACAAATGTAGTTCCCTGACCTTTCCGCCTGGGAACGCCATGACCCTCCTGCTCAGACCACCCGCCTGTCACCCCCCCGCCCGCCCCCCCACGCTCCATCACAGTTGTGGGGGTAGGCGAGTCGGGCCTTGTGGTCTGGGAGGCATAAATGGAGAACGTGCTGTGGTTCTACATGACTGCGGTCCCGATGCGGTCCCGATGCGGTCCCGATGCGGTCCCGATGCGGTCCGCTGGTGACAAGCGGCTCCGATCATTCAATTCCACGAGCCGCCGTCGCCGCTTGGAGGCAACGTTGGCGTACAAGGCCAGACGTCGCGGTCTTGAGGTTTTACGGAACCGCGCCGGGCACGAGACGGCGGCCCGGAATTTATCCGGCGTTAACAAGCCATGGCGCTCCGTGTGGGAACAATAAAACACACGAGCTGCTTTTGGAACATGGAATTAACGACAGATACTGGGTCACGTGACTCCGTTTTACTCTTCTATTTATAGATACTGGGTCACATGACTCCATTTTACTCTTCTATTTATAGATACTGGGTCACATGACTCCATTTTACTCTTCTATTTATAGATACTGGATCACATGACTCCGTTTTACTCTTCTATTTATAGATACTGGGTCACATGACTCCGTTTTACTCTTCTATTTATAGATACTGGGTCACATGACTCCGTTTTACTCTTCTATTTATAGATACTGGATCACGTGACGCCATTTTACTCTTCTATTTATAGATACTGGATCACATGACTCCGTTTTACTCTTCTATTTATAGATACTGGATCATGTGACTCCATTTTACTCTTCTATTTATAGATACTGGATCACATGACTCTGTTTTACTCTTCTATTTATAGATACTGGATCATGTGACTCCATTTTACTCTTCTATTTATAGATACTGGATCACATGACTCCATTTTACTCTTCTATTTATAGATACTGGATCACGTGACTCCGTTTTACTCTTCTATTTATAGATACTGGATCACGTGACTCCATTTTACTCTAATTTATAGATACTGGATCACATGACTCCGTTTTACTATTTATAGATACTGGATCACGTGACTCCATTTTACTCTTCTATTTATAGATACTGGATCACATGACTCCGTTTTACTCTTCTATTTATAGATACTGGATCACGTGACTCCATTTTACTCTATTTATAGATACTGGATCACGTGACTCCATTTTACTCTTCTATTTATAGATACTGGATCACATGACTCCATTTTACTCTTCTATTTATAGATACTGGGTCACATGACTCCATTTTACTCTATAGATACTGGATCACGTGACTCCATTTTACTCTATTTATAGATATGGGAGAATATTACAGAAGCAAAATGAAAACGTTGCCACTTTTTATTTGTAAAGAGACATGAAGATATGCTAAGAAGTTATATATTTCAATAAAAAAAGTCTCAGCTTTGTCACATCTGTGAAAAAGCATATTATTAAAATCAACATTTTATGGGTTTTTTTCCCCCAAATATTTCTTCTTAATTAGTTTTTGTAAATTTTTGTTTCAGAATATTTGGACTTTATTCTTGTCAAATTACAGCAGGTTTTTTTCCCCATTTCTGCTATTTTTGTCTTGAATTGTCCAACTATTTCACCGTTCTTGTAAAGGTTCATGACTTTATTCTTATAGTATCATTTTTTCCTAATTTTAATTTTCCAAATGTATTCACTTTAGTTTTGTGTGTCTCTGAAAAGAGGCTGCTTATGAATGGAAAGGCTGCAGGTGACGAGTCAGCTAGCGTGTGTGAGCGTACACATGTGTGTGCGTGTGGCGTGTACATGTGTGTGTGCGTGTGGCGTGTACATGCGTGTGCATGTGCGTTGGGCCAAATCAGCCATTCTGACTGATTTCCCTGACACTTGACATCCACCATGAGACGCACGCCGCCTTCATCTTGGTGCAGCTGACATGAATAAAAGATGGAAAAGCTGCACGTCAACACACATGCACACATAAGCGTGCACACACACACACACACACACACACACACACACGCACACTAGTGTTTTGCATCAACTGCCAGTGACGCAGGGTGAGCAACAATACTACTCCCGTGTGGGAGACAATGTACTACAGTACAGTACCAAGTGTACTACACCGACTGTGCGGGTATTGAAATAAAAACGTGTAAAACCATAGCGCTTAAAACAGCTGTATAACCTGCAAGGTATGCTGGGCAACGTCAGCAGGGGCTCCCCAGCATGCCTTGTGGTTGTGGCACAACTTTTATAGTAGTAGTAGTACTAGTAGTAGGCCACGGCAGTAGTACACATACTGCATATAGTCAAATGTTTGGGGACAATTTCTCATACGATAACATGAAAAAGTGTCTCTAAACTTTTGACTTTTGACACAGTACTGCATTGGTACTTTATTATTATTATTATTATTATTATATTTTGGTTTTATGGCCAATAGCTGCATCATGGACCTGGGCTGAAGTATCGGGGGGGGGCAGGTACACAGACAGGGTGTACACTAAAATGGCTGCCAAAAAGGTAAACCTGTTTATCATGTGACCACAACCAGGAAGTGCCCCCCACCATGGCTGCTAAATGAGGTTCTAACACCTACAGGTGGGATGACGCTGACTTGGTCCTCCTGGAGGACTGGAGCAGCACTGGGACTGCAGGTGGGGGGGGGGGCATCGTGGGGCTCCTAACGAGCTCTGCTCTTTTACTGCCAGGCTAATGGAAACCTCAGGAGACCTGTGTGTGTGTGTGTGTGTGTGTGTGTGTGTGTGTGTGTGTGTGTGCGGACGCGTCACTCTCCCGGCGGCTGTCACTCTCCCAGCACCTAATGGCCACCTCTGGGACGCAATATGTGGGACAAGGATGGCGGCTGTAGAGGTAGGAGGGCAGGAAGGACTTTTCAAACGGACCAATCACAGACGAGTGGCAGTGATTGACAGGTACCTTATTTAGATGATGGAGGAAAAGGAGGCAACAACTTCACCTTATTTAGTAGCCTTGAATGATCACGTTCTAGTGTGTGTGTGTGTGTGTGTGTGTGTGTGTGTGCATGAGTGTGTGTGTGTGTGCGTGTGCGTGTGCGTGTGCGTGTGCGTGTGCGTGTGCGTGTGCATGCATGAGAGTGTGTGTGTGTGTGCGTGTGTGTGTGCACCATGATGTGGTTAAAAAGATGCTAATTATTTGCCAACAGAGAGAGTGTTTGTACACGGCCGCCATCTTTATTGTTGACTTTTCAATGAACACAGTCCGTGGCGGCCATATCCCCCCCCCCCCCACAATGAATGACCTGTAATGGCAGCTTGGGGGGGGGGGGGGGGTTCTGCATGGAGAACCGGTCCATGGCTTTTGGGGGGGGCAAAAGATGACGACTTTATGACCGGAAAGTCCGAGCATGTTTGGTACTCCACTGGCATCAGCACAAATACATGATCTTTGACTGATGCTTTGGCACGGCTCGGAAAGGATCTTTGACTAGAATGAGGCGGTCCTAAAAACAGCAGAGTGCTCCTGTCTCGTCTAGGATCTGTGACTAAATATTTTTACAGTAGATTCCTAAAAACAGCAGCGTTCCTCATTATTCCCACAGTAACTACTCTATTCATCATTCCCACAGTAACTACTCTATTCATTATTCCCACAGTAACTACTCTATTCATTATTTCCACAGTAACTACTCTATTCATTATTTCCACAGTAACTACTCTATTCATCAGTTCCACAGTAACTACTCTATTCATCATTCCCACAGTAACTACTCTATTCATCATTCCCACAGCAACTACTCTATTCATCATTTCCACAGTAACTACTCATTTCCTCATGACTTCCTCAGTAACTACTCATTTCCTCATGACTTCCTCAGTAACTACTCTATTCATGACTTCCTCAGTAACTACTCTATTCATCATTTCCACAGTAACTACTCTATTCATCATTCCCACAGTAACTACTCTATTCATCATTCCCACAGTAACTACTCTATTCATCATTTCCACAGTAACTACTCATTTCCTCATGACTTCCACAGTAACTACTCTATTCATTATTCCCACAGTAACAACTCTATTCATCATTCCCACAGTAACAACTCTATTCATCATTTCCACAGTAACAACTCTATTCATCATTTCCACAGTAACTACTCTATTCATCATTCCCACAGTAACTACTCTATTCATCATTCCCACAGTAACTACTCATTTCCTCATGACTTCCTCAGTAACTACTCTATTCATGACTTCCTCAGTAACTACTCTATTCATCATTTCCACAGTAACTACTCTATTCATCATTCCCACAGTAACTACTCTATTCATCATTCCCACAGTAACTACTCTATTCATTATTTCCACAGTAACTACTCTAGTTCCTCGCTACTCCCTCAGTAACTACTCTAAATGCATGTGCCTTCATTATTCGTTCAGCTGTGTTCCTGAGTAACTACTGTACTCCCCAGGAGTCGTTTAAAAACAGCCGAGCGCTCCTGTCATATAAAGGATCTTTGACAAGCATAAACAGTGCTTGTGTTTTCTTCCATGTTTAGTTTTCCCGAGTGGAAGCGTCCAATCCGTGTCCACCAATGAGCACACTAGAGCATGTCTAGCCCCGCCCACGGATGCCAAGACGTCATCCCGGTAGTTTTCCCACATTCCCACATCGGGTTGAGCGGTCAGATGGTGAGCAGCGTCAGAGACCCAATCAGGCCTGACCAATCGATACCTGCACATGCAGCGCTTAAGAGTCCGCTAATCCGTGTTGGCAAAGCGGCGCCGTTGGACGATGCTGTTGACTGACTCTCTAAAGGGTCTAAAGAGACCAGAAAAAAGGGTCCAGGTGGCTTCTTTGGACCAGGACAGGAAGGAAGGAAGGAGGGAAGGAGGGAAGGTCACTGGTGACAGAGTGGACCAGGTCACCTGCGAGGGAACACAAGCCCCCCCCGTGGAGGGCACATAAAGAGCGTGCACCCATCCAGAACCGTCCCCGGTGGGTCAGAGGGACCAGCAGGCAGGCAGGAGACGGGGGTTGGGGGTCGGAGGGGACGTTGGACAAAAACTTCCCGACAAGTCTGCACGGGAGGTTCCACCCCCCCACCGCCCCCCACCCCCAAACCACAAGACTAAGAGCAGGAAGCCACATCAAAGCTCCCGCAGAGACCTGGACTTCACCTCGCCAGCAGACCAGATCTTCCAGAACCACCAGGGCACGGCCAAGGGGGCGGGGCTTAAGATAGCAAACAGCACAGTTGAACATCAGACTGACCTGCTAGCTAACAGTGATAAGCATTTTTACATTATATAATGATAATACTGTATAATAATAATAATAATAATAATAATAATAATGTGCAAAGAGGCCTTCATTTTACACATGCATTTTGTATAATACTTTTATCATTTCTAAAATAATATACAGGAGGCCTTTATTTTTATATGTGTATTTTTAGAACATTATGTAATATTTGAATATAAATAACTAAAATCACAATAAAACTATTTTTGTAATAAAATGTACAGAGTCCTTTGTTTTTAGACATTACATAATTCATAATAATAATAACAAAATATATATTTGTTATCGTATGTTTTCCGACAAATAAATATTAGAAATACCAATATAGGCAAAAATATCTAAAAAGTATAAGAAAATTTGTAAAACTCAAACACGTATTATATAGTATGCTTTATAGTAAATATATAAATATATGTGACATATTTAAGGCCTGTCACTCACTTAAGGTCAAGTCTTTGTCCTTCCCTTGTCCATTACTTTTGTATCCTGCATGGAACAAGCCAGGCCGAGACCCCCAGGCCGAGACCCCCAGGCCGAGACCCGCATCCAAACCAGCGGCCATGATTACCTCTGCCAAGGCAAAGGCAGACCAGGAGGTGGAATGTGGCGTCCCTCCAAAGGTGCCAGCCACTCTCTCTTGCGTCTGCACGCCAGTCAACAGGTGCAAAGACTAAATGGAAACGTAAGGAACAAATGTCCAGTCACGCCGCCTCGTCCTGGGGGGGGGGGGGGGGGCGGCTGCTGCCTTCATGCATGACCCTTTTACGGGAAAACGCGCCCATCCAGCGTTTGGCTTAGTATTTTATGCAAACATTTTAAAAACTGTAAACTCTAGGCTCGTTAGCGCCACCTATGAACACAATCAGACGCTCATGAGTACAAATAATAAATAGTACAATAAAGTTTTGCCTATTTGGTAGTACTTGTTTGGACTAGCAACTACTTTACTGCAGGACAAAATCAACTATTCTACTGCACCAAAACACACTTATGAGTGTATAAGTGCATATATGCTGTCACGTTGCACACACACACACACACACACAGTTGCTGAGCAGAAATAAAACCAAAAAGCATCTGCACACAATTTGTGGCACAAATAAAAACATGGCAACTCCTCAAATCAGAAAAAAGTATTAAGTTTCATTGTGGGTGTGAAAAAGCAGCGGGCAGTATTTCCCATCAGTCCTCATGACTGCTGGGACGGGAACCAAAACAGGTCCACTACAAAGAACAATAAAAGAACAATAATAATAATAATAGAAATAAAGAAAAAATGAGAGAAAGTTTCTTATGAAAGATATTTATCTTCTTGTCTCTCAGTGGGAAAATAAAGTTGACTTTCCACTTATTGTCTACATTTAACTTCCCTGTGCAGTAAAACTACCACAATGGGATTAGGATTAGGATTTAAATATGCCTAAATAATAACAGCATTTTCTACCTTACATTTTAACAATACTGTTGATTTATTTATTGCTTTGTTTGCAGATGCATCTTCTCCTCCCTAAACACATCCAAACTGTCAAAAACGACTTTATAGCGTCGATATTGTGCAGCATAAACGCAAAAAGTGTGCAAAAGTGCACATTTTAACGGGCTCCTACACATTTCTCGCATTCAGCGCAGACGCAAACCGCTGAATTATTATTATAATAAAGCAATAAAGCAAAGTTTGCGCAGGCTGCAGTGTTGCACGGCTTCCGGCAGAGACCAGTGCGCACTGTGCGGACTGCAGGGGTGGGGGGGGCTGCCTAATTTCACTGCTTTGTGCGCAAACACCGAGACCCCTTCCCTGCACTTGGTACATTTAAAAAGCACCCAATAAAGTGCATAAAATGTACTTGAAATAGTTTGTAGTACATCCACGTTAGATTGTATATTATAGATATTATTTATATAATATTGCTAGCTGACATTTCCCGCCAATGATCTCATGTCTAAAAGGACGCCAGGTGCAAATAATCGGAACTTGGAAGTGTTTCGTATGCGGGTCTGACCTGTACCACTCCAGTCCGTTGTCGTAGTTGCGGTCAAAGAAGTGCGGCTCGGCCCCCACGGCCCTGATGTCCGGGTGCACCCGCAGGAACTCCAGCAGAGCCCGGGTGCCTCCCTTCTTCACGCCGATGATGATGGCCTGCGGCAGCTTCTTGCTCCCGGAGCCGTTGGAGAAGCTCGACAGGGCGCCGGGCTCCGGGGCTCGGCGCTGCCCGGGTCCGCCGTCCCAGTCGTCGGTTCTCTCCGCCGGGTCGTCGTCGAGCAAGTCCCGGGACGCGGCGGCGGCGGCGGCGGTCCGGACCGGGGGCTCCTCGTAGTCCACGTCCTCCCACGGCTGCTGCGTCTTGGCCACCAGCAGCCGGGACACCGCGTCCGCCCGCTCGGTCCTCCTGCCCGCCACCGGAGCGCCGCCGTCCCGGTAGGAGTCGAGCAGCACCCCGGGCACGCCGGAGCAGGGACCGGCGCAGGAGTAGAGCATGAAGAGCCAGATGAGGACCATGATGCTGAGCAGGAGGGCTTTCCTCTTGACGGGGCCGGAGCAGCGGGCGCTCAGCGGGCTATATTCCATAAGCCACCCGGGTCACAAGCACGTCCCAGCGGCTCATGTCGCCTCATTCACTCCGGTAATCCTCCGCGAATCACGCTCATGCTCACCTGGCCAAAGTCAATCAAACTTGGCGTCCGAGTGTGAAACGAGTCAAAAATAAAAATATATCCGATAGTGAAGGTTTGCTTGGAGTTTATGAATCATCTTTTTGGTAGAAAAGTGAAGACTCGAACATCACGGACTCCTCGACTCACCTCACGGACGGCCTCGCTGGGGAATGAAGCCCTGCGCGTGAAGCCGCTTATAAAGGAGACGGTGACATGACGGACAGTTTCAGCAGCCAATAGCTCGGCTCCGTGGGAAACGAGCAGACGTTTGTTGATGCAAGAGAGCCAATGACGAGTGAGAGGCGTGGCTTAAAGTGCTTCGGTAGTCAACTATGGGCATGACCCCACTGAGAGAGTTTAGTTCACTTTTTAAAAACAGTAAACTCTATTTTTTCTTATTAAAAAAACAGATCAATAAATGCACATGTTTTTTTCAATTACGCTTTATATTGTCAGCTAATAAACTAACCCGCCTTAAATGAATTAACAAAAGTTGTTAGGAACTTAGAAGACGTGAACGTTTATTTACGATGAATAATTAGTTAGTGATAGAATCAAATAAGAAACTTGCATCATTAATTAAACAAACAAACAAGGACAACAACGTTAGTCCAAGGTTGACTGCAGGAAACAACTTTAAAGTATACGTAATTGATTCTATCAAGAACTTTGCATTAATTTCCTCCCCAGGAATATAACGGAGTTTTAATTATTATTATGAATTATGACATATTTAAACGAGGAACTTCTTTACCGACAACAACATAAAATCAAGTTCGCTAATGCGCTGGAAAAGCCATTGAAACACAAAAGTTAAAAGTTAGTTATGAAACTAATTACTGTGAGTGGCATTATAAAAACAATGATGATCGTATGTGATAGATTGGACCATTTTTGTGGCTAAAAGGCGCCCACGAATGACACCCGTGGACATGTATTTATTACCCTTTATGCTGCCGTGCATGTTCCCTAATTGGCGGTTTCTTTACAAATGAAGAAACGTTGACGTGATGATGGTAGTTTCATTCATTAGCGAGGAAAAAAAGATGATCTATATTCGCTAGCATTTTCACAAATGTGTGTATTTGGGAAAAAAAATAGTACTTGAAAATTGTACTTGTGGTCAACAAGTGACCAGAAAAAACAACATACTTTTCCAAATTGAGCGAATTCAATACTTTAAACAAAGTTTCCTAAAAGTAAAATATTTTATTTTCCTCCGAGTCAACCAATAATTCCCCCCCCCCCCCAAAAAAAAAAAGATAAAGAACTGACATGATTTCATGTAGAAGGTGTATGCCACTCCCTCTTTTTGCAAGTCTGCAGCAAGTTGAAGGTTATTGTAAAAATGACTGCAATATTATTCATTTTATTAAAGTGATTCTTGTTCTTATATTTACTCACAGTCAATGTGGGGGCCCCCTCCAGACCGATGGGAGGGGGGTGGGGGGCTGCTGTTTTGAGTTGGACTTTTATATTTTTGGCCATTTTTTCTCTGATAACATTATCAACAAACAGCAACATTGTCTTCTTCAAAATAGATTTAGTTTGCAATGCCTCCCACCTCTCCTAAAAGTCCTTTTCAATGACCTGCAATACACGTGGACAAAGAGGTCATTGAAAAATGACGACTTGTCAAGTCATTATTCACTGACTTTTTCCACTTAAATGAGACGCAGTCCTAAAGTGGAACCTGAATAGTCCGTTAAAACAACTGTTCCCATTGTTTCCAACTAACTGAAAAATGACTTGACCCAAAAAGTCATAAATGACTTTTTATGGGTCCTTTAAATATGACTTGTCCCAAAAAGTCACGCTTCAATGATTCATGAAAAGACCCATGAAAAGTCAAATTTTTGAGTCGAGTCATTTTCCATAGAGCCAAAAAAGGCATTTATGACTTATCTGGCCACTGAACTTTAGACTTAAATTCCATGTATTTGCAGGAGAAGCCCAGTCAGGGACATCCCAGAGGTATTTAGCGTGGAGCACGGGCGCTAGCGGGAAAGTAGCCCCAGAAGCGTGAGAATGCGCTGCAGGAAATACACGTCTAATTTCATAGAAAGCATATAGAAGTGTTGAATATCCCGCCATAAAGGACGATGATGCCTGGGTTTCCGTGCATTGACCCAAAAAGTAGTCAACAACCTTTTATGGGTCTTGTCCCAAAAAGTCATATTTCAATGAACCTGTTGATGACTTTTTAGGTCCGTTTTCAATGACCCATAAAAAGTCATTTTAGACTTGCATTTGCAGAACAAGCCCAATAATGATCATAATGATAATACGAGTCTTGACTAAAACCTGAATAGTCAAAACAGGTTTCCCAATTTTAAATGAGATTTTTGCAATATTTCCCCCCAAAACATAATTTTCAATGGCCTGCAAAACTGTTGCCTGCTTGTTTTGTGATTAAGGGCGACATAAATCGACTTGACTTGAGGATGCATATGGACAAAAAGTCATAGAAAAATGACCTGACACTTCAATGATCCATGAAATGACCCTTCCATCCATCCATTTTCTATGGGTCGCGGACATGCTGGAGCCTATCCCAGCTGCATGGAACGACCCATTAAAAGTAATTTATGGCTATTTGGGTCAGGTGGTTTTTCAATGACTTTGTCCACATGCATTGGACGCCAATCTAAGACTTTTTGGGGAACAAAAACATTGCAAAAGTCATAGAAAAGGTCCAGTGGAATGCTTACCGTATTATTACTGTAAAATACCCGTAAAGGGTGCAGCGCCACCTGTTGCTCTGGCAACCCTTTTCTTCATGTGTACTAAAGTTGAGTATTTTGTTGGCGCAAGGATGTGACTTCCTGTTTGGTGAAAGACGAGGAAGCCAGCAGGGTCTTTGTAAGCGAGCCGGCCTCTCTAATCCCACCTTGTGAACATTCCCGTATTATTTACCTCCCACAGAGCAGCTAGCATGCGGCTAACGCTCAAGCGTGGACTTCCACGCGCGTGGTGATGCCCAACAGGAAATAAGCGTAAGGCGGGGCGCGATCAAGACGAGCAGAGGTCGAAGACCACGTAGGTGACATTCTATCCTTCTTCTTCCTCCTCCTCTGGACACAAACAGCTGGCCCGATCAATCCCCGCCCCCCCCCCCCCCCCGTCCACCCCGGGCCCTTTCCACCCTCTGATATGGAATTCTGGATCCGGTCGGACGCGGCTTTACGACCTTGGCCAAATCCCACAGCCCTGATTCCTTTTATGGCGGCAGGACGGCCAGTGATGGAGATGTAACCCGACACCGGCAAGAGGGAGCACATGGCGACCGACAGGTGCCGAGGTGGTCTGTTAAATAGGAACACCATCACGGCTAACGAGGACGCAGACCACAATCATCACGTGTGTTTATTACAGGAGATGCAAACCTTGCCGTGGGAATCATTTCCATAAATGGTCGGCTCTCGGATGGCACACTTGCGTACTTGGTGCACTTACTCTAAGTGCATAAGAAGCGTGGTGTACACTTGGTAGTGTGCAGTACACTAACCACACTCGGCAAGTCCACTCAGTGAGCAGCCATGATGCTGGTCGACTATCTATGCTAGCGAGTAATGCTAATTAAAGAGAGTCATTGGAGCCGCAACTAATCACTTTAACTAACTAATCACTTTTAGTGCAAATGTTGATCCGTGGAGGCTTTGGAGGGGGAGGAGCTAGCAGCTCCATCAGGCCGAGTGTTGTCATGGCGTTGTCATGGCGTTGTCATGGCGTTGTCATGGCGTTGTCATGGCGTTGTCATGGCCAGATATCCAAAGTCAGGAATCAGGAAGTGATTGCAAATATGGATTGGTGCTAATTGCTAATTGCTAATTGCTAATTTCCAAGGTGAATTCCTCCATGGATTTGGGAAAGAAGTAGACAATTGAGGCAGTATGGAAGTAGGTACTTATTGAAGTGTACTGGCGTGAGTACTGCGATGGAGACACAGCCAAGGCAGACAGGAAGTGGTGTATAAATAAAAGCGTAGATATTTACAGGACACACACAAGGTCATGATTCAAGTCGGTGTTTTTTTACGCCACGGAGCCGGCGAGCACCTGCGTTTAAAAGGATGCGTCCGTCCCGTCGTCGGGAGCATGGTGTTAGCTGGGCGGGGCGGGGTCCTGGCGGCGTTCCCGGCGAGGCGTCTTGCAGGTGAGCGCCAGCAGCAGCAGCATGGGCAGGTGCCACAGGCTGCAGAAGAAGAGCTTGCGGGCGCTGGAGCGGTCGCCGCGTCGGTAGAAGCGGAAGGCCAGGAAGCCGATGTAGGCGTTGATGGGCAGCGCCACGGCGGGGAAGGTCCACGTGGTGACGCCCAGCGCCGGCGCCAGGGCGGAGAGGCCCACCAGCGCCACGCTGTGACGCAGGGCCACGCGCCGGCACATGGCCGGGTGCGTGACCGACATCATGCGGTAGCCGCCGCGCGAGTAGTCCTCCCTCAGGTTCCAGCTGAGGGCGTTGAAGTGCGGGAACTGCCAGCTGTACAGGAAGCCCCCCAGCACCAGCGCACCTGGACAGGTAGGGATAGGGGCAGGTGCTTAGTCTCCATGGCAACCATCATTTCATCTTTTGGGATGGCGCTAAACCGGGGATGTTCAAAGTCACTTGTTTTCAATTGGCCCTCGGCACATTTGAAAAAAATTAAAATACATAAAACAGCAAAAGTGGCCCTACGCACTTTTAATAATGACATTTAAAAGTAAATACTTAACCAATACCAAAATATGCATACCTTAAAACAGGTACAAAGGAAATAAAAGAGGAGTAATTTGGTGGCCCGGGGCATTTTTTATATATTAAATACAATTAAAAAAAAATAAAGAACAAAAAATAAAACTGTGTATTTTGTATTTGCCCTCAGTTCATTACATTTTTTGTCAATAAAGTACAAAAAAAGAATAAATAAAATGGAAAAAAATTGAGAAAAAAACATTAATTTTCACACATTTTTAACATAAAGTCCTAATATTAAGAGTAAAAAGTTGTACCATTACAAATAAAAAGTCTTAATATTACAACAAATGTTGTGACATTATGAGGACAAAATATTTACAATCAATGTTTAAAGAATAATAAAAGAAAGAAAATCAATAATAAGTGGTAATATAATCAGAAACAAGCTAAACAAACATTTTAAATTTGCAGTTTTTGAGAAGTGAGGTTGGGGAAAAAGTTATGAGAATAAAGTCAAAATATTGAATTTATAAAAATGTGTGAGAAAATAAATGTCACCTTTTCACACAGTGGCATGAAGGTTTGGCTTTTTTCATTTAAAAACTGCATTTAGTGTTTGTATGTTAGCATAGCCTGCTCCATTCCATACATTCCATAATGTAAAGCAACAACACACAACAGCGCCTCTGGTGGTTGCAGCCGGTAGTGTCCCTCAACTGTTCAACACCCACTGACGACTAAAAAAGCCCACTTCTGGTGTCTCCTACCTGCATCCAGGCAGCCCGTGGCGGCCGTCCAGCCCATGACGGGAGGTATGGCGCCCACCACGGCGCCCACCCACGTGTTGGCGATGGTGAGCCTCTTGAGCGGCGTGTAGCAGCACGTGTACAGGGCGATGTTGAGGGCGCCTAGGAAGCCCGTCAGCGGGTTCACCGCCCACGTCAGCAGGGCCACCCCGGGGACCCCGCACGCCAGGGCGAAGGTCACGGCGTGGAGGGGGCTAACGGGGGGACATGGTGAGGGTCAGCACAGCAGCCATTGCTACATGGTGTTCAGCAGCGGTAAAGACAAACACACAAAGAGGCAGCGGAGCGTCTCCAAACAGGAGGCTTCCAGGAAGATGGTGTGATACCAACTCAGGGATAAAAGTACAGCATGCCGGAAACACGACCAGCACCCGGACACGCCAACGATCAAAGCCAAAGGGAAGACAAGGAAAAGGCTTTTAGCAGGAAGAAGACCTCCTCCTCCTCCTCCTCCTCCTCCTCCGCAGGGATGGGAGGAAGGTCTGCTCACAATTCACCAGTAAACTCCACATAAAAGAGAGGCTTTTATTTTGGTGGGGGCGCTGATGCATTGGTGTGATTAGTGGGGTGGGTGTTTTCATGTGGGCTGGGGTTTAAGGAGGGGGGGGGGGTGTAGCCGCGTCACACGGCCTGAGGCTGCTCCGGCGCTGACGTCAGGCGGCGCTGAGGGTGGCAGCTGCCCGCCGTCGCCACACGACTCGACGGATAAAACGTCTTTGCCGGTCCCGACATGAGGAGGAGGAGGAGGAGGAGGAGGAGGAGGACAGCGACGGACGAGAGGTCGTGTTTAGACAACCGGACGCCGGACGTTTTAAACAACACGTGATTCCTTAAACACTCACTGGACACTTCATTAGGAACACAACAACATCAACAACACGGCCTAACACGTCACTTCTAAAAACCTAGCATGTTTTGGGAATGGGGGAGGAAAACCGGAGTACCACGTATGCACAGGGAGAACATGCACACTCCACACGGAGATGGCCTGGGGTGGAATTGAACTCGGGTCACCAAGCTGTGAGGTCTGCACACTAACCACTAGTCCACCGTGCAGCCCTCCATTGTAACCTGATACATAATAATAATAATAAAATGAAACCATATTAATAATAGGACTTTAACTTTATGACACAGCGGAGATTAAGTTCATTCTTGAAATAAATATAATTTCTTGGCGAAGTTGCTTCCTTTCATTTTTCCCGAAGTGGCCGTCGCTAGAAAAGGTTTGGACACCCAATAAGAACAGTTTTCCAATTTTCTAACGTCGTACGGGAATGTCTGCTTGGAAATGAAAGCCGAGTACCAGGATGGGTCCTAAAGAATACTGTTGGCTTGCACCACCTTATCCCTGCTACTATATGCTAATGTATGCTACATAGCGGTGGTCCCTCGCTACGTGGGACCAATTGGAAGGAGGACCGTACCTGATCTGCCCTCTGACCAGCGGGCGGTTCTTGGTTCGGTTCATGTTGGAGTCAAAAGGCACCTCAAAGTACTGTGGAAAGATGGAGACAGAAAGAATGTGTTACAGTGAGAAGGACACACTAGCTAAGGAGGGTGGTCTGCCGATGACGACAACCCCCCCCCCCCCTGACCCCCCCCAAGTCATTTATCTCTGCCACTTCTAGCATCATGTATTGACATTCAGGTGATACGTGTCCTCCCTGCTGGTGGGCTGAACAATGGAGGGCATGGGATGGCGCCCATCGGGACGATTGACACCATTCCAACCAGTTCCTCATGCTGGGGTTGGAGCTCGGGTGGTGCAGGTGTACCTAATATAGCGTCCCAAGAGGGCAATTGCAATGACGGGATGGCATCGGGCTGCACTCAGGCGGCCTCAAGGTGGTAGGTGGAGGCGGGGAGCCGTGGGGTGAGAGGTGATGGAGACGGGGGGGGCGGTAGTGGGGGGGGGGGGGGCTGTCGAAGGAAACAACTATGCGGAAAAGTACTAATACTCCTGTTTTATGGTCCGCTCTGGTGCAGAATGCTTCAAAGTGCTCCCATGAGATTGGCAATGTGTGACTAAAATGCAAACACATGGGGCGCTTACATACAGGAACTGGCTATAGCGGCCGTGTGTGTGTGTGTGTGTGTGTGTGTGTGTGTGTGCCTAATGAAGAAAACAGATCAAGCCGGTGTGAAAATGAAGATACGTCGTCTGCAAGTGAAAAAGCCAACAAACAAATGAGCGCACCTTCAATGCGAGCAACTATTCGAAGACGCTTGGACTTTAAAAACAACCACCACACTTCCTGCGGAAATAGCGAGGGCACTAAAATACACCCGGCGCCCACAATGCCGCGGCATACCCTTCTTTTAATGTTTGTGTTCACCCCCCAAAAAAAACGTGTTTCCGCGTTCCATGTTTCCGGGGCTACGACTATCGCACAGCTGCGTACGCGGCTGTGGGTCCTCAGGGTCCGGGCCGAGGTGTTAATTCTATTTCCTGGGTCAGGAAATGCGTCAGGGGGTCAGGGGCTGCATGGGAGACAAGTGCACTTTGTGGGAGCAGAGCGCTGCTGAAGCCAGCTTGACAAAAAGCAGCGCTCACATAAAAAGCGTGCAGCCATAATAAGAATAATACGGCGTGTATGTCCGTGGATGCCAGCAACACACCCGTGTCAGGAAGAAGCAAAGCGTCAGAGAACAGGCTAAGTTCAACCAAAACGAACAAAATGAATAATAGCAAAGTCCACCCGCCACCTACTGGATCCGCTTTGGTCCCGTTTTGCCTTTAAAGTCCGTCAAGCTCATCTGGTTTGCATCAGCGTCCCGCCCCCGCCCCTTTCCATTGTTTCCGCCCGACACCGCCATGCGCCATACAATGACCGCCTCAAACAATATTTGCTCCATTTTGCATTTGGGGTGCGTGCACGTGTACGTGTACAGGACAGGTCTACGGAGCAGGGTTTGAATCCTTGGATGTGAATACGGTTTCTGCCGAGGCTTACACTCGGGATGGGGACCATCCAATCCTGTATCCGTATCGCTAAGGGGGGATTGACCATCCTTGAGCCACGTCTGTGCTTTAATGTTGTCAGCAATCATAGCGCGAAAAATATCAGCCATTGTCGCCAAAAGAGTATCAGCGGACGTAGCTAGAAGAATATCAGCAAATGTAGCCAAAAGAGTATCGGCTAACGTAAATCCAAAAGATTATCAACACACATAGCTACAAAGATATCAGCTAACATAGATAGAAAGAATCAGCAGAAATGTCTACAAGGATATCAACAAACATAACCAAAAGCGTCTCAGCGGACGTAGCTAAACGGCTATGTTGATGATGAAAGATGTTGGTAAACATAGCAGAGTCAATATCGGCAACTGGAGCTACAAGAATATCTGCTAAAAGTATCAGACAGCAGATACTCGGGTGGGGAAGAAGAACCCTGACTTCTAAGTTGAAATCGGGTAGAAGTTGACAAGCATAACTGGTAAATGTATTAAAAAGACATATTCATATGTTAATGGATGATTCATGACTTAAAGGGGAACTGTACTTTTTGGGGGGAACCAATCCTGATGTGTTCCTTCCTCAGGTTAATCCCAATAATGAGTTAACATGAGCTAGCTTATAATGCTGCCATTGGGACACACCTATTTTGATAATGTGGACCTCTAATGACTAGTTCCGTCGACAACAACAGTAGCATAGATACAACGTCAACACCTATCATGTTCGCTCTCATTGGGATGGCTGTATCTTCCAGCACAAGACATGTGTTGTTGAATTTGTCGTGTGTGTATGTGTATGTGTGTGTGTGTATGTGCGTGTTTGTGTGAGAGAGAGCAGCTGTAAGGCTTTGGCTGACAGAAACATCCAACGGTCCAAACATCATGTCTCCCTCCACTGGTGTGAAGCAAGCCCAGGTGTTCGGGCCTAAAGGGGACAAAGAGATCGTGTCACCACTGGTCGGGACATCGCCCACATGGACCCATCCAGCCCACATCTCGACTTCACGACTGTGAAGCACCTCTGAGATTGGCATTAGATGAAGCTCTAGTCAGAAGATGCTTCAATGGTTCTGGCGTTCCAATGGCGTAAACAGACACTCATCCCAACGTGGTGCTTTGGAAGGGGGCCTGCTGTTCCTACACTGCTTTAGAGAAGACTCACTAACATAAGAGAGAGTAACGGTGAGTATGTAAGTATATAAGTATATAACTACTAATTCTAATTAGTGAGTGCGCCATAATGAAGACCATTGGCCCTTGAAATGATATGTCTGTCTGTGTTCACTCCTTTCCAATAAAGTCCATGAAGAAATGATTGCATGGTATACACACGCTGTCAACAAAGTCTATGACTGGGAAATTATTAGGAGTATTATGAAAAAATTATTTTATGGGAAATTATTATGTGGAGTAGATGTTGACATTTTTTGGGGTGCCTTAGGTTGGCCACAATAAAAGGCCACAGGAGTGATATCTCATGGATTTTGTATATTGGATATTGAACACTGGGGTGTCAAAGTGGAGCCTGGGGGACATTTGTCTTTTTTATTGGGCCCTGGAACATTCTAAAAATAGAATTATAATTTTTAGAAAGGAAAAAAAAACATAAAAAAGTGAAAATTCAGCAGCATTTTTTCAAGAATAGTCTAAATATTAAGAGGGAAAAAGTAGTAGTAGTAGTAGTAGTAGTAGTAGCATGGTTGCATTTAATTTACACAACACAAAAAACGGCAAAAATGTAAAAAAAAAACAGCTGTCATTTTGACAGAGTGTCAAAAGACTGCTGCCCCCCCCGCGACCCAGACCGGGACAAGTGGAATAAAATGTACGGATGGACAATGGCCAGATTGAAGCTGTTATTTGGGGAATATCATAAGAAAGCAATGACATCCCTCCAAGTCCTCCCCGCCTCCCTAAATCAGACACCTAGACCCCGGTTGCTATGGACCAAGGCAGCTTCTGCGACCCCCGAACTGCCGCCGCAGGAGACGGCAACATTCCGAGGATGGCATCCCTTTCATGCTGAGAGACGTTGGCAGCGCTTCAGCTGGCAGCCATCTTGATGAATGGTCAGAGTGGCGGACAGTGAAGTGCTTAACTGGCTCGGTGTTAATCAGCCAATTAATGCCAGCCCAGCCGCGTTACCTCTGCCCTGCCCCGTCAGCGCTCGCTTAGCCTGTGAAAGTCGTGGGGCGTGGGGGCCTTTCCACGCTCAGGAAGGAGAGGAAGTAGAAGACTAAGACTAAAAGTAGAAGACTATTCTTACGTCTTTGATCAAGGGAAGCTGGGACAGAAACGGTTTTTACATCCAGACAATCGCATAAAGGAAAGTTTCAGCAGTGAGCCTTAAAATAAACCAGGGTCTATTTTTATACTACGCCGACGACTATATCCAGCTGCTTGGCGATTCATTCCACGTGCCCGCTGTCTGATATCGATATTTGTCTTACTTCTGACGCACTTTTCAACTTTCGCCCTCTAAATGTTCTTCTCATAATTTATGACTGTATCCCTACATTTTTTACTTTCCAAAAAGTATTTTATTTTCATAATGACTTTTTCCTCATTAGAATACATTTTTTCTATTCATGCTTACGTATATTTACTTATCTGTGCTTGGAAGAGATGTGTGATTATTTAAGGGGCATTGCCTTAAGTTTATGTCCAATGAATACAAATCAAAACCTCAACTTGCTTCCAGTCAATATTCTTCTTAATATTTTGCCTTTATTTCCATATACCATATGTATAATACACTTTCTATTTTATCATTTCTGTATTCTAATCATAATTTCCCAAATATTACTACTTTATTTTTATTTTTTTGTTTCTCTTATTACTTAAAAAAACATATTTTTTATTTAATACTTCAACTCCATTCTATTTATTTTTCCTGATATTTCAAGTTTATTCTCATACAATTGTGGCCTTTTTTCATTAGAATACTTTTTTCTATTATCTTTTGGTTTTTGGTCCATATTTTGACTTCTTCGCCAAAGCATTCTGAACTTTCCCCAACCACATTTTCCAAAAATGCCAACTTATTTTGTTTCATATCACCTTTAACAAACCACTTATGTTTAGATTGCCACAACTATTTAGGCTTTATTCTAGTCAAATTCCTGATCATTTTTTCATTTTCAACTATACTTTTAGAGTGTGCTGGCAGGCCAAATTTTACAAGCCACAAATAGCCCCCGGGCCTCATTTTGGACACCCCGGTCTAAAGCAACAAGGCAGCTCAGAGTTCATTTTGCAAAGTGTACCGTGGCGAAGAGAGAGCAGCTTTATTTCATGCCGCAGAGATTACGCTGATGATGGATCTTAAATCATCGCTGTGATGATAGTCGCGCACGCACGCGCACACGCACGCACACACGCACACGCACGCACACACACACAGCGCCCTGACAGGCTCTTTGGGTCTTGGCTGAATCCTCCAGTGGAATGTCTCGTGATTTGAGCGATTCATCTGGATTTGAGGAACGTGGTTTGGCGTTATTTGCGGCAGGGCTCCACGTGGTTGCCGCTGACATACTCACTTTCCCACTCCAGTCCAAACACATCCACCGTGCCAACAAAGCAAATTCCTTCGCCTACGAGTCCCGGCCGGCACCATCCCGAGTCTCGGCCTGGCGTTCTGGCTAAATGGAGGCTTTGGGTGCATGAAGTATCGGCGTTCATAACTAGCTTGCGTGTGTTTCGTAGAAAGAAACGTACACAGCCGGGGAGTATTCCCAAATAAGTGCAGGTGGAATTGACGCACAGTTTGACAGTTAGCCTCTCAACGGTTTGGGCGCCATGTCTGCTGTGAGGTCTGCTGAGTACGCTGTCCACCCTGGACTGGTGGCCAGCCAATCCCAGGGCACATATAGACAAACAACCATTCACACTCACATTCATACCTATGGACAATTTGGAGTGGCTAATTAACCTAGCATGTTTTTGGAATGTGGGAGGAAAGCGGAGTACCCGGAGAAAAGAACATGCAAACCCCACACAGAGATGGCCCAGGGTGGAATCGAACTCGGGTGTCCTAGCTGTGAGGCCTGCAGGCTAACCACTCGGCCTAATTAAAGCAGCGGTTCATGCAACAGGAGTACCAAGTAACCTAGTAATTAATACCGTAATTAAACAGAATTTTCAGTGGATTGAAATTTCACTTTGTCTCCATGAATGTCTTTACAAAATATGGCGTCCTTTCATTTTCCACCATGTGGCCCTGGTTGTGAAGCGTTTAAAAACGCCCGTTAGACCAGATTCATGAGCATGCTATTGAAGTCCAGCTGAGGAGGAGAGGCTACTTTGAGGGAATGTGAGTGTTTAGGTTTTTCAGTACGCAGCTGTGGCTCGCTGCTAGCAGATTGGAAAGGGTGGAAATGCTAAATAAGGCCTCATGGACACCTCCTTCTAGAAACAAACACGTAAAGAAAGAATGTGCTTACAGTGAGAAACATTTGCCCAACTCTTCCATTCCGGCCGAGAAAAATTGTGGCCTCAGCAAGAAATTCCATCCGTGGATCCCCTTTTTCTGGAGAGCGTCTCCAGACGAGCAACCAAACGCCAGGGAGCTGCCCAAAAAGCTGAAGGAGCAAATCATTTATCCATGAGTTTCATGTTTTATGGAGCCCACGTGTGAACGTGCTGACAGACGCGGCATGGCAGCAGCAGGCGCCCTCCTATCTCTTCCATATTCCATGTGTCCCGTCACCATGGCCACCGGGGGGGAGGCGACCCGTTAGCGTCCTGACGGCTTGGAGGAATGAGCCGTCAGCCATCCGCCCCACGCCAAGGACACAAACGACTTTGGAGACGCTAAAGCACGGCAAAAGCCTGCTTTAGGCTTCTACATCCTTGCTACGCCATCATCATCATCATCTTGTCCAAACCTTTCTCCAGCAAGGGCCACACAGTGAAAATGAAAGTTAGATACATTTGGAGAATTATTTATAATTATTACAATCAACCTCACTCTTTTTTTCACATTTTTGCTGCTGCTAAAACATTATTCTGCACAGTGGACGAGTGGTTAGCACGCAGGCCTCACAGCTAGGAGACCCGAGTTCAATCCCACCCTCTGCCATCTCTGTGTGGAGTTTGTTCTTTTCTCCGGGTACTCCGGTTTCCTCCCCCATTCCAAAAACATGCTAGCTTCATTGTCCATAGGTATGAATGTGGGGGGAATGGTTGTTAGTCTATATGTGCTCTGGGAATGGCTGGCCCCGCCTCTCGCCCCAAGACAACTGGGATAGGCTCCAGCACCCCCACGACCTTGTGAGGATAAGCGATAGAAAATGAATGAATGAATGAACATTCCATTTATTCTTGTGAAATTGCAACTTCTGTCTTTATCAGGAGAAACGGGGGCTGAGTTCCAGCTGTGACTTTTGTTGCAAATGTTGATCCAAAATCGGATAAGCAGGTGGTATAGAGAGCACCCGCAAAGGGCCCAAACCAAGCAATGATAATCTAATGTCTACTGTTCATAGCATCAGTTAGCTTTAGCTGGACATCTACGCCTCCTAAACTCCTGCAACAAGGCTAACGATGCTAACGATGCTCACCCAGGTAAGCTGCCGTTTTTGCAAACTGTAAAAAAGTCACAAGAAAGAAGGAGTTGGAGGCACCCCGGCCCACTGGCCCCCTTCAGAAGCACTAATTACAAGGCAACGGTGGAGATGCAGAAGCATCAGACCACAAGGTAAGATGGAGAACACACACGGCGTAAAGGTTTAATGTATGCAATTTGAGTACAGTAAAAAGCGTAGGGGCCGCTGCACGCGGCGGTCTTTCCAAAGCGATGAAAGCTGTGTGGGTGCAGCATGAATGGCAGCCTCTTTCTCTCCCATAGAATGCGTGCCATCCACGGGGGTCCAAATGAATTGTGCCGGCTTTGAAAGCGCTGACGTGCGAGGTGATGGAGGCATGTAGGCAGGCAGGTAGAGACCTGGAGGAAAGCGGCCAGGGACTCTTTGAATGGGATCCAAATAGGCACAAAAGGCCTCCCATCAAAGCCCCCGAAATGACAATGAGCCGGCAACTGTGCACAAGATGTCGGGTTATTTTTGCACAAAAGATGAGGTGTAAATGAATGCAGATGTATACCGAGGTTTTCATCGCAGAAATGGAGCGTAGTGCTCACAGCTGAGCAAACAAACGTGACTTCAGCGAGATGCAAGTTGCTACCCGCTTTGATTTCCAGCAATGAAACGGCCCAAACGCTTATTAGCGTGCAGTGTTGTCTTGCGGCCATCTTGCAAACAGGTCTGTTTTGGGCAATTATTTACACGTCTCAGCGCTACATGCTGCGTTCCTACTTCCCTTGGGCCGTCTTACCTTCAAACAAAGAGGAGGGGGACAAAGTTGAGATCCGATCAAATGCGGAACATCGATGACCTAAATATCTTCCCGGCATAAAGACTAGCGTTTCATCATTATCTACTGTGCAATCTGAATGTGCATAAATAAAGTTGACAGTGTATCTCTGTGAGCTGGGAGGCAAATAAAAGCCTAAAAACAACATCAAACCCTGGACAAGGACGGTAAGACACCGTGACAGTCTGTCAAACACGAGGACTCGTACGCCTTCATTCATTACCTGCTGAGAACTCCACAAAGACAACCGACACGCCAATGACGCGGCACGTTTGTTTAAGGACGTCTACTCAGCGTGAAGGAAAGACGCCGCGGCCAAGAGTGGCACGAGGTGCAGAAAGGTTCCTGACGTAGCTGAGGAGGGCGAGTCTGACTCCGGTCTGGATTGCGTCAGCCCATAATCAAGGTGACTAATGGCCAATCAGGGGGGCGGCGAGGTGGGAGGAGTCACGTGCACGGCCCTTCAGGTGACGGCAAGTACATGAGGACGAGGCGTGTTTGAAAAGCAACCATTTTCTTTGAAGTAAAAGCATCTAGACCAGGGGTGGGCAAACTTTTTGACTCGCGGGCCGCATTGATTTAACAAAACGGGGGGGCAGACTATATATTTTACACATAACAGTCCACCTGGTATTATTGTATCTGTAAAAGTGTCATGCAATCTGCTATTATTATTTATTATTTTATATTTATATTTAAATATTTTATATTTAAATATTTTAAAATGTATTATTATTATTATTATTATTATCATCATTATGCTTGTGTCCCTTTTTTCAGGAGCACTTTGTAAACAACAGACCACATCAAATAACAAAATTGATAAAACCATCAAAAGGTTGGCTCAAGCCACGATGCCAGTTCGTATGTTGAGTTTAAATGAAATACTTTGGAAAGAACGGACGGGCCGTATTCAAACACTTGGCGGGCCGGATGTGGCCCCCGGGCCGTAGTTTGCCCACCCCTGATCTAGACTGTTAATATTCATATGTGGACTAGGACTTGGTGGTCTGGATTGATGCCAGCATGTAATCTCATTTCTAAATGACCGTTTGTTTTATTTGGAATAATGTGGAATAATGTGTGTGTCCCAGAAATATCACAATATCACATCTAAACAAAAATATTGTCATTCACATTTTTTTCGTGTATGATTCAAAAAGAAGGTCCTTTGAGGGACTCCAACCCCAGGCCGCACATCAAGCCATAAAATGTTCAAAATGGACAAAGCGGCATGGATAACAACAAGCTACATTATGGATTCATTGATGGCTCCTCGTTAAACGGTCGCATGTCGCTGCGGACTTAACGGTATGCTAATGTGGCTAACTCGCCGCCCGCCAACAGTCCGCTGCAGGCGTTTATCTTGGGGACGTGGCATCTATCAGAGAAAAGCATCTGCTTCCCATCTAGGCTGCAAGAGATTTGTCCGGTTGAAAGGGACTGGCACCCCGTGGTTGCCAGAGACAAAAAGGCTTGGAATAAACGAAGCAGAAAACAAGGCGCTGTGGTTAAATATTCATACTGAACGAGAGGCGCCCATCAAGAAGTCCTCTTTGTCATATCTTGTGAGGCAATTAAAAAACAGAAAGGGACTCTCCGTTTGTTCTCGCAGGCCAAATGAACAGCTTGGCGAGGAGCGTCAAAAGCGCTGGAGAAGGCCGGCGTCAAAAGATCAACGTGCTCTTTTGTTTCCACGACGCTGGAGGAAAGCGAGATCTTAAGCGCAGCATCTGTGCACAGGAAGCTAAGTGGGCCGTTGGGCAAACGCTCCACGCGCGCGTGACCTTTCGGGGACTGAACGCAAAATAGCCCGTAGACAGATAAACCGCTCGCCAACACTTCTGGCGTGGCCGGCCGTGGAATTGATTTGACAGGCGGCGATACTGTTACAGCTCCATCTGTTGGCGTTTTCACGCAAAGGAACACGGTACACGCCGAAGGCAGCTCCTCCGCAGGTCAACGCTGCAATTGATCACGCCACCGCAGAGCAATCCAACTCATTTGCACAGGGGGTCAAAGGTCACAACCTACTTTAGATTGGGGCCCAAACTGGACATTACCCCCCACCACACCTCCAACTTTGTATCTGTCCAATTAGCTAGCCTCAGACCGTCAACACCTGTAATTGTATACTGTATATGGTTTGATGCCAGAAAAGCAGTTGATTCCGGAAGAACGGCATCATTTTGCAGATGTATCAAAGCGCTTGGTCTGATAGGGTCCATGAGGCGAGCCAACTCAATGCAATTTTCCAAACGGTTCCACGGGCCAGATGAAATTGCAGCACGGGCCAGATTTGGCACCCGGGCCTGAGTTTGACATGTATGCGCTAGAGGTTCCCGTGTGTTCTATGCCCACCCTCCTGCAGGGACTGTACAATGCTCGGAGCCGCACCCGTGGGGTCTTATTACACCTAATCATCCTCCCCAGAGGTACCCCAAACTACAATGAGAGGAGCCCCGTTCTGGAAAATTGCTGTGGCAGCCTTGACTGCTGAAGCCCACAGATTGTAGCAGAGTAACACCCACGGTGCTGCTGCTGGACTCCAACCTCAGTCTTTCCAAAGAAATCATGTCAGACCCCCCCAAAAAAAAAAAAACCTTGTTCGTGATCCTGAAGTTAGGATCCCATCCCTAGCAGGGGGTGAACATTCCAGGCTCAGATCACATTCCGCGTATAAAAACATGAAGCAAACATGGGACTATAAAGAGGCTGCATCCTAACCATTCTAGGGCCTTATGATTTGCGTGTAAAGGGAATTGTGGAATTTGCCAATAAAATGTCATTTACTGTTAAACACGGAATCTCACGGAAAGTGACATAATGGGAATGAAATGGTGCCATCATGAGGAGCAGGAACGTTCTCTTATTTCCCAGGCAGATGGCTCAACTGTGGAGGAATCTCATCACAAACACTAACCCGCTCGCTCTCAAACTAAACATGTCAAAACTCTCTAATGGCGCGGGAATGGAAGCTAGCGGGGTTAGCTTAGTTTAGCAGAGCATGCGACTCAGATACTGGATGAGCGTTTACACCGTGCCGTCTTGGGATGATTTAATGTAAGCAAGACTTTTACTGTGCCTGCTGATGACATGCAGGTTTGAGTGGTTCTTCTACCGAGATCGTCTTAAAGGGGAAATGCACTTTTTGGGAAGTTTGCCCGTCATAGTAGCTTGGTTCATATACAAGTACATTGTGGAAATGGAACACTTGGGGTTTTTTTGTTATATTTTTGTAAGCACTTTAGTGTCAAAATAGTACCTGGCATGCTGTTTGTTGTTAGCTAGCTCATGTTAACTCGTTTTCTCATACTAGACTGCACAGAAATGGGAAAGAAATTCACATAAGGATTGTGAGTGATGGGCCAAATTCCCCCCAAAAAGTGCAGTTCCCTTATAACTGTCAAGACATATTCTCAACACACACAACACACTTCCTGCTTTCAAAATAAGAGCAATGTTTGCCATGTCTTGTCTAAATACGTAAACAAAATAGGGATGTCACTAAATATCTTCCGTTAGTAACGCAACTCCAATTACAACTCCAGTTACATCCATATCTCAATTTATTTATTCATCGCAACATACGCTGGTAAGTATAGAAGGTAAAAAAAATGAGTATTCAAAAAAATGTAAATTGAATTTTTGAAAGAATAAAATGGATTTCAAAAGGGTTTACATTTGTGGAGGACTCGTGTAGTATGAAAGCATTCACTGGCGGCTCCATCATATGTTGCCCCAGCAACACCCTTTTACAGTACCCCCCGCCCCCTCCTAACAATGCTGGTGATGAAAGAAAGCTTTTCACTGGAAATAGTGGCATTATGAAATGATAAAGCGGTGGGAACAAGCTTTGAATGAGAGGGATAATATTACAGTAAACAACACATCATGGGAGCCCAAACACTGCCCACAACGCACTTCCTCCTTTGCCCCCGCATGAAACACTGCCCACAACGCACTTCCTGCTTTGCCCCCGCATGAAACACTGCCCACAACGCACTTCCTGCTTTGCCCCTGCATGAAACACTGCCCACAACGCACTTCCTCCTTTGCCCCCGCATGAAACACTGCCCACAACGCACTTCCTGCTTTGCCCCCGCATGAAACACTGCCCACAACGCACTTCCTCCTTTGCCCCCGCATGAAACACTGCCCACAACGCACTTCCTCCTTTGCCCCCGCATGAAACACTGCCCACAACGCACTTCCTGCTTTGCCCCCGCATGAAACACTGCCCACAACGCACTTCCTGCTTTGCCCCCGCATGAAACACTGCCCACAACGCACTTCCTGCCCCGAATGACCAAGATGAACTGGTACAGGAATATAAACAACAGCATTTTTATCTGTTATAGGGGTCTTGGACCCCCTAGGAGCAAACTATATGATAGAACAGGGGTGTCCAACATGCGGCCCGGTGGCCAATTGAAGTACTTTTTATTTCATTTAATAAAAACCTAGTGGCAAAGTTGCATCCTTTCATCGTTCACCAGGAGGCCATCACTGGAGGGACTTTGGACACCCCTGTCATAGATGGACTCTTTCTGTGGTCCATGTCTTTGAGCGCTTTCTCAATAATCCACGCCAACGCCTGCTGACCAAGATGCACACGGAGAAGACAAGCAGGAGGGTAAATAATGCATGCCTGAACAGGACCTAGTTTAGAGCGGTACGAGGGGAAGGGTTGGGGACTTGCGGGGGCTCGCTGGTGCGTGCCAGCCTCAGACATCTCACGGCGGGAGGCGCGCAGACACAAAAGAAACCTCGCCGCAACAAAAACAGAAATGACACGAGACCGGCTCGCTTGAACGCACACCAAAACAAACATGCCGACGCGGGGGTAAGATTACGCCGCGGCTGCTGTCAAAACAGCCCAGCGCATGCTTACTCTGACGACGCGGCGGCCACACGGGGGTCCTGTTTACACGGCGGGGGTACCCTCACGCTTCCCCTGGGTCTTTCAGGCACGGGCTGAGACTCTGCTCCAACTTAATTATCCAATTAGCTGAAGTGCTGGCCAGACTGCACGGTGATGACGGCTGCAACACCTGCGGGGGCCGTGCGATGTGGCGTGGGGGCCGCTGGTCCTGCGCCACACCAGACCTGGCCAGGAACAGAGATGCTTCTGTGCTAGAAGTTTTTGTTCAAACCCATGTACTGTTTCCCGGTGCTTTAACTTAAACCTGCACTTTTTGTAACTGATGTAAATGGAACAGTCTTGCCAATTTTGGAGGGGTTTCTTTTTGGTGTTCCATAACATGCTTTGTTAGCTTCCTCATGTTTGCCGTTTTTCCTCTCTTTAGAACGTACAGAAAAAGGGGAAAGATGTGTTTGATGGCCAAAATTCCCCAAAAAGTGCACTTTTCCTTGAAGCCAACCAGAGACAGACTCTTCTCAACCGACAACACTGGCAAAAATGAAAACAGCCTCCCACACACACGTCCAAACTGCAATAATCACCCTCAATGAACAACACCCCCGCCCCCAAATTCTGGCATCACTCATGCAGCCCCAGACCATGACGTCATACTACCACCACTGTGTTTGACTGGAGGAAACACACAATTATGTTGCCACTGACTTGTGTTGAAAGCCATTTAGGCCGGTTTTCTACTGGTGGGTCGCAGATCCATGCTGGGTGGGTCGCAGGCGGTGAATCATAAATTATATTAAAAAATGTACGATAAAATCAATGCCTGGCATGTCTATTATTATATGTATATATTGTAGTACTCTACCTCTTTGGTATATATTCATTTTACCATTACTATTATTAATTAAATATAAATTAATAAATATAAATTAATTATAATACAATAATAATAATAATTTTATAAACAAATAACAGATAAATTAAAAAAATAAACAGATTATTTTTTTATTAAACAAATGACTTAAATGAAAGCATAAAAATATAAATAAATGGATCAATGCAGAACTAAAAAAAGAATAAAAAATAAATAAATACAAAAAATGTATATAAAAGCCGCGACTTTAAGTATAAGAAAATGAAAAATACCATTTGGTGGTGACTTAACGACTATTGGCATGACTGAGGATGTGGGTCCGTGTGTTAACTGGTGTACTACTGTAACGTGCATCCATAGTTTGATCACACGCAGACCAACAAGGTCCTAAGGGCAGGATAAAGAGGCTTAGATATCAGGCTCCTTGGACCGGATGCGTCGGGTAATTACAGGCCTGCGCTGCGAGACGCGTCATCTGTGACACGCAGGACTCGGATGACAGCATCTTTGGACGGGTGAGAACGTTTCGGCCGTGACACGCGATTGTTACACGCCGCCGCCGCCACCTGCGTGCGCCCGTCTCTCAGACAGGGAGAAAGACGTCAAAGAAAAAAAAAGCACAACATTTCTCACAGGTTGCTTCCTGCTGGGACGACAGGGCGGCCCCCGTCCTTGACAGCTCTATTCAACATCTTTTTTTATCTTGTTTCTCTGTTCCTGGAGGTGTAATTAGTCATGTCTGCACACTCTAGCACTGGGAATCAAAATATCAGGGTGGGGCACTTCAGTCACTCCTTTCTTTGATTTGCTTCTTTTTTGGGAGGGGGGGGTTGCTTTGATGGCGACCAGGCACGCTCAGAATTGACGTGAGGACATGAAGCTGAGCGGGATGAAAGAAGGGAGGGGTTTTTTGTCTCAACTTGATGAGAAGTGTGGCGCTTTTGACTCAACAGGTGATTATCTAGGACACATGACAGTGTGTGTGTGTGTGTGTGTGTGTGTGTAATTACACTGCAGATTTGGTGCTACCACTTTGTTACATCACAACAAGGGTGTCCAAAGTCTGGCCCGAGGGCCTGTTGCTGCTCGAGGAAAGTTTTTTGTGGGGGCCCACAGCACAAAACACCCCTGCATTCCAGTAACAGCTCATATGTACGTGGTCTGACAAGGAATAAGAACACGTCGCAAGAGGGAATTTAATGTTGCCAGCTTAGCGGTTAAGTGACTCAAAAAAGCTAATAGCAATAAATCGGGCAACTTTTTCTGGTCTGATTGGACCCCTTGGGAGAAGCGGACATGAAAGAACACATGAATTGCAGTCCGGTTTTACACCAAGAAAAACAATCCTATGGAGTCCAGCCTTGAAAAGGCAGGGCTTTCTTAGAGGAGAAGGTCAGGTCCAAAGGTAGGCTTGGGTTGAAGATGGCTGGTAATAAAAGCCAGCCACAAATGAGAGGCCCCGAAAGACACGACTCAGCCGAGGTGACTCCAGGGCTGAGGGCGAGGTCACTCATTACGCAAACATTCTCAAGTGGCGGCGCAGATTCCGACGTACAGTGTCAACACTTCACTGTTTCCGCTCGGAGCCAACACGGACGCCAGCTCTCTTTTGTTTAGGGTCGTAAAAAAGCTTTCAGCCAAGAATAATGACGGCTTTCTTGTTAGGATGGACCAAGCAGAGAGGAACGCTGGGCGGACAGGAACGCTGGGCGGACAGGAAGCTGTTCGTCCGTACAAGCATCAGGGCAGAGACGACCAATCTGACGTCTCGCAATGACACTGTGCACCTTTGAGGAGCAACCACTCTCGAGGTTCCAAACGAAGAAATGCAAGTGAAACAAAAAAGCTATTTATAGCAAATTAGCATTAAAGTGAAATCTTACATTTTCCAAATATCTATATTTTACTATTATTTACTATATTTACTATTTTACCAAGGGGAACTGCACTTTTCTTGGAATTGTTTGGAATTCCCAATCCTTATGTGAAACATGAACATATATTTCCGTCCCTTTCTGTGCATTATAATGTGAGGTAAGGTAAGGTAATATAAGGTAATATGCTCAGTAAGATGTTTGTTCTAGGCGTTTTGTGCCACGGGACAATAAATAAAAAAAACAGCCGTGAGCCGCACTTTGGACACCCGTGGAATAGATATGAAATATGACATAAATTTATGTTACAATATTACCTGAAAAGGTTAAAAAAGGTTTCAGGGTGGGACAGGAACTGATCATTCCGTTTCCCGGGATGGCTTACCTGGTTTATGGAATTGGCTGCACTGGAGGCGAGACCCGTTCCCAGGGACGACACCAAGAAGATGACGGGGTCAAAGGGCACCGGGGCCATTGCGTAACCAGCAGCCGCAGTCATAACCACAAGCGCTGAAATGGAATATAATAAGACAACATGAAGACTGGCTTCAAGGACAACGACCTCAACTACGGATGCCCTGTGCTTCTCACCTGTGAGTTTTATTTTGGCAAGTCGGGCATAGACGTCCGGCAGGTCGGCCATGTCAACTTTCAGCCGCTTCCACTTCCGGTCCAGACGAGCGTCTCGCGCCTCGTCCGTCTCCACGTGCACGTGGGGCCTCTCCTGCGAGGTGGTCGCCTTCACGCTGGAAGTTTCCCGAGCGGCTCCGTCCTCCGCGACCACGGGCTCAACGACAGGAACTCTCCGTGCCCGCCTTTCCACGCCGTCGTCCCTCTCGTCCACGGGAGCCTGCTTGGGGGCGGCGCGTTGGTGAAGCTCCCCGATGTTCTTGGCCACATACTGTGAGGGAAACAAACCACAGCGTGGCTCCATGGCCGGATGGAAACAGGAAAAGGTGAGCTGAAGAACCACGGATGTACCTGGCGTTTCAGGAAGGTGAGATGCTGATAGGTCAGCCAGGCTGATGGGTCTCTTCTGTGGTGCTGGAGGAGGCATCGTGGACCACAGGCAACCACCTTTTCTTTAATGCTTAGACCGAACAAACCTAAAAGAAATGTCCATGCAGGATCTTATACATGACAGTCATTTTTCTCATATGTACTTTATCGGGATGACGATGATTATCGGTACCAACACATATCAAGCTGCTAACAATGTGACTTTGGTTATATCGGTATCAGATTTTTTCCCATCATGAAAACTGAAAATGTTGTACACAACACATACGTGTTCATTCCACCACAGCAGATATGTCATGTTACACATACCGATATCGGTATCAGTATCAGAAATTGAACATTTGGACAATATCAGCATATCGGTTTCCGTCCAAAAAAGCCAATATCAGATATCCCCAATATTTTGCCATTACTGAAATGCCTATTGCCTCTGGGGAAAAGGTTCTAATATTATGGGAATAAAGTCATATTACCAAATTTAGTAAAATTATTTTCGAATATTTTTTTAACTATATATCAAGAAAAAATACATATAAACACAAAAATGAGGTACAGTTGTACCTTCTTAGCAGAGTTACACAATATCTAAGTGGCAAAGCTGCATCCTTTCATTCATCACCTTCACTGGGAGAAGGTTTGGACGCCCCTGAGACAGATATACAAACATAAACAAATGCTCTGAGAATGTCTCCTTGACAACAGTCACCTAGCATAGCAGCTTCTATGATTCCGACACTTTTATGCAAATGTTAGCAACTGCAGCAGCAACAATGCCAGTGTAACACATCAGTGTGTATTTCATCGGTTTACACACAAGTGCATGACGTCCAGTAGCTAACAAGGTAGCTTCATGTGCTAACACACCGATGCTAGCTAGCTAGCTAGCTAGCTGGCTAGCACACTCACTCGCTCTGGACATTTTTTTTATTTTTATCGGACTCCGTGTTTAAAATGGCAACATCGCAGGCGGACAGGTTGAAGCACGGTGAGCGTTTCTGAGGCGGATTACCTGTGAGTCGGCTACATTGCGTTTTATACATGATCTTAGCGCGAAAGCCGCCTCCTTCCTCGACCTCTTTCACATGCAGCGAGTCGCCATTTTGACCTCACGTGGGAACCACAAGCACTTCCGGGGGCACAAAACGTCACGTGACCATCCGGAGCCGAGCGCGCAGAGCTAAAAAAAAAACAAAACAAAAAACAAATACATGTACATTGTAAAATTCCTTACATAAAATATAAATATTACAAAAATAATAATTATGAAAAGTAATAATTTAAGAATATCATATTATACCACGTGTCATGTTTTTGTTCAATAATGCTTTTATTTCCTGGCTTTCATTTGCTTATAGTAGATGTACTGCTACTAAACACTGTTTCTAACCAATAAACTTGAAATAAAGATTGCATTCATTTTCATCACATGGTTTGCTTTGCTGGTGAATAAATAAATAAATTCCGTACTAATGTCTGAGTCTCGCCTCCCCATCCCAGCTCATCATCGGGATGAATGGCAACAATGCACACGAGGCCATGTCGCTCCAAACACAACAGCACTTTGATTACGTCGTACTCCATCTCATTTTGCGCTGACCCGGTCAACCTCTGTGGGATTATTTATTTAGCACCGTGATACAATGCCACTGCTTTATGTTGAAATATTCGTTGACACAACTCTCCAGTGAGGCGACCTACAGCTTACATAACTAATCAACACACCCATTCATGAGCATGATGCCACGGAATAATATTTGTTTATTGCGTCAAGGAATAGTTCATCCCCGGCCAGCTAACTCAGGAAAGAGGAACTCTTAGCGTTTGGCCCGGCTGCTAATTAGCACTGACCAAATCATCTATGTGAGATGAAAAGTTGTGAAATGAAGACTTGTGTCACTCTGACGTCAACTGGAGGCTGAACTGAGGTCGTCCTATTCGAAATGGAACCAACATTTCTGGTAAATCACGCCTCTAAAGTGGCAAACAACTTCCTCAGTTCACTAAACCTTTTTCCAGTGGGGGCCACGTTGGGAAAAATCAAAGGATGCAACTTTGCCGCGTTGATATTTTGTAAAGTAACTCATGTAGATATTTTTTCTTATCATTTTTTTGAGTCATGGTCTTAAACTTTAGATCAGCTGATAAATGTTTAGTTGTTGTTTTCGATAAATGACTTTTTCTAAGTGCTTTTTGTTCCACTCAAATGTGCAAAGGTTTTCAACTGGTCTTAAGATCTGGAGTTCCGTGATGAGGTGTCACCGAGGTGCCATAACCAGTTTTGTGTGCCGGGAAGTCCACTTGAATAAACGTTAAACAAATAGTGCAGAGGTATCCAAATTGTAGCTCGGGCGACAT
Organism: Doryrhamphus excisus; assembly: GCF_030265055.1. Lineage (NCBI taxonomy): Eukaryota > Metazoa > Chordata > Actinopteri > Syngnathiformes > Syngnathidae > Doryrhamphus > Doryrhamphus excisus. Next base: position 23,026,029 of record NC_080472.1, on the reverse strand, counting down.
TTTACAGGAAAAAAACTACAGCAGAAAAAGAGAAAAAAATGTAATTTCACCATCATAAAGCAAAATGGTTATGATAAAAAATAATTTTATTAGCATACATTTGAAATATATAAAAAAAGATGCAATATTATGACAAGCGTGCAAACAAAAGTTAGAATGTTACCAAATAATACAAATGTTATGGGAATAAAGTCATTATCACAAAAAGAAAATTACAAGAAGAAAGTTAAAATAGAAAATAACAAACAAATAACGTTAAAATGTTACAATATTGTGGGAATATGAAGATGATTATATATATGTGGAGTACAAAATATGAATGTGCCAAAGTTGCATCCTTTCATTCTTCTGTATGAGGGCGATGCAGGACAAAGTTTGCCCCCTACCCCCCGGCCCCCAATAGTGTGTTATTGTATTGCATAGAAGACAAACGAAGAGAAAAGAAGAAAGGACAAAAGCAAGCAGACATTTACTGTCCTTTGTCCATAAGCTGGACTTGACATGACAGATGGACATCATTGAGTGGAATGGCTCCTTAACAATGGAACCGTTTGTGAGGTCACTTTAACCCCAGGAGGTCCTTCATGAGACCTTTGCATTTATCCAACCTCTGGTGGTGGTCCCGGCATGACGCCCCATTTTACCACTCGCCACTTTCACCGCTTCTTGGAAAAAAAGGTGAAATGGCCGTAAACATCCGGGTGGGAAAAACACAAGAGCAGGAAGGGCTTGAGAGAGCGGTTGAGGACACAGACGAGCCCGAAGCTAGCATACGGATGTCTCATTGTCTTTAAAAGACGACTCATGATGGCGGAACTTCCAGGAAGCGACGTTTTAATTTTTTTCTCGACACTGAAAAAAAAAACAGTGCGCCCAACGTGGGGCTCGAACCCACGACCCTGAGATTAAGAGTCTCATGCTCTACCGACTGAGCTAGCCGGGCGATGAATGCTGCACGTAATTACTCCGTATTTATTTCTGATAAATTTTTTGTTTATTTTCTGTTTGACTGAAGGAATAAGGGGGGTGATGCTTTCATTCTGGGCTGGGGGAAACACTCTACCAATAATGAGACCCCCCCCACTCGCAACCCGGCACGAAAAGGGACCGCTAATAAAATGGCTTCACCAAATAGCAGCAGCCTTCCACGTCCGTCATCTGCCCTGATTTACAAGCCTGCCCCACAGGCTGCAGTGCCATCTCTAATCCCGCCGGGATGACCGTTGGAATGGCAGCCGAGTCAGTCGGACCCTCTGAGCTAACTAGGTGGGAGCAGACAACCACGACCCCCAACCAGAAACAGATGCCACAGGCGGTGTCTTGTTTGGAATTGATTTTCAGGGCTAACAGTTTGTTGTCATAGCTTGTCTAACGAGCTTCTGGCTGGCGCCCTGTTGCTCATCAACCGCGGGGCGTCCCATGGCGTACATGTGTAGGCACCAGGCAGCATTCCCTTGCACAACAGAGTCGACATGACCTTCTTCTCCTATGATTACAACAATCAAATGCTAAGTAGTGGTCTTGCTCTTGATGGAGGCAAGGAAAAACCAACACCCCAGATGGGACTCGAACCCACAATCCCTGGCTTAGGAGGCCAGTGCCTTATCCATTAGGCCACTGGGGCCTACAGCGTGGTATTTTGGGTCAGTGAAGAAGTCCCCCTCAGCTGCTGGGGCTGACGCCATCCCTCCTTTGGTGGCCATCAGGTATCGTCAGGCCTGACGTTCACCAGTGTTTATGTGAGATCACCAGTATCTCTGCCGGCCTCTGAGGCTAAGCCTCTAATTGGTCACGGCTCATCAATCACGCGGGGCAGCTCTGAGGTCTCATCCAAACATGGAAGACGGATGGGACTTGGGAATGGACTCCCAAATGCCTAAAAGTCAGCTTTAGGAAGGGAAGAACGACACTCGGTCCAGGTTCATGTACTGTATGTGAAAAAAATACATATATATATAATGTACTGTATGTGTATCATTTGTATTTGTTGGAACCCGAGCTCCCGCTTTTTGACATTTATTCTAAATTCATTACCCAGCAGTCTATCCCGAAGGGATCCGAGGGGTCGGAGCTACTACTTGACCGTGGTGTCGTCATTATTTAGCTTGGCTCAACTCTCAAAGTCCGTAGAGAGGAATTCAAGTGGTTTAGCGAGTCGTTGCAAAGTCACGATCCGAACAATGTGTTCATTCATTCATCGTACAACCCGACTCTGGATGGAAGTCACTGTGGTTTATGAGACAACAAGTAGGACCAGGACCACAAACACTTCCATCAGAACCACGTCCGATTCCCCTCAGCCATGTCATGTCTGTCATAAATCTCCAGAGCGCCGCAGTAGCAGGCAGTCGTAGGCGCTAGTAGGCCACGCACTCGCTTCCATACCATAAATCAAATGTTGTCTCGGCGGGATCGCTTTCCTGCTCGCCGAGCGTCTTCCCGCAGAGGAGATCGCAAGCATCCCGACAGAGTCAATCTGTAAAATGGACATTCTGGCTAATGTTGGCGTCGGACGACATTTTGTACCATTTTGTAACTGCAATCCCAATCATTTGCATGAAATGAATCCATTCTTGAATCAAGTATTTTTCTACGACTACACATTGGGATTTCAGGATAAAGTAGAACCAGGTTCTTTATTCATTTGAGAAACATGTGTGTCCCCCCAAAAAGGGCACAGGAAGCGTCCAGTCCAGGCGGGGCCAATCAATGATGGCAGAAGCAGCCATTAAAAGACAATTCCTACTGAAGACTTCTCCGCCGTTTGTCAGACGTTTACGGCTTGACGGGAGGAATAATGTCCCATTGACCTAATCATAACCCATAACCTAATCCGCCTTTGGACTTCTGAACCTGCTATAAATCCGTTCTACATTGCCGGGAATCTACGTCTCCTTCCAAATGGAACCCGATTGACTTTTAAACTTTAGGAATTACAAGAAAACCACACCATAAAAGCCTCCTGAAATATTGTAGTCGCTGATGCCTGAACCGAACAAGGATGCTTCTATTTTCACAATTCTTCTGTTCTCCTTCAGAGTCCATGTCAAGTGGTTTTACTGTGATCACTCCGCTGTAAAAACTGTCTGGAAACTCCTCTCCGTTTGACATTTTATATCCCTTCTTCTACAACCGTCAACCTTTCCTGGCTCTACAGGGTCTGGTGGCTTAAACGGGATGAACTATCCCGATGTTGGCGTTCCGTCCAAGGTTGTCTTGGAGCTAGCGTTCAATCATGCTAGCAGAGAGAGCAGTTGTCACATGAGATTGGATTACAAAATACTGTTGACAGGACAGTTGTCCCTCGTTTATGGCGGTTCATTGAATAAGTGATGAGTGAATTTCCCCAAAGTCGGATTCAATATCAATAAATGGTATATTTTCATAAAGCATAGAAAACTTGTACTGGTTTTAACATTATTAGATCTCAGTAGATCACATCGGCCATGCGAAAGCCATTTGTGATCGTTGCATTTATTATAATAATATATGAATTTCTCTTTGGCTCACAACGAAGGCGGTCTCATCTTTCCCATCTCCTCCCTATTCCTTATCTTCCCTGCTTTGCTTGCTTCTTATGTCTTGTTTAGTCTCGTCTTCTACTTTCTCAAGAGCCTCTCTACACTATTCTCCAAAAACCGAAATCATGGAATCGATCAACTGGTCTCTCAACAAAACTGACACGATCTTCTCGACGAGAAACTTAGGTTCGGGGGAACCTGCCTCCCCTGACGGAACGTACACCGCCGGGTACGTGATGGACAGTTGGGGAAAGTGGAAGGTCTTTTCTTTCCGTGGAGGACATGGAAGACGTTTACCTATTCGGAACCATGATAACAGGTCTGTTGCTGATTGGATTGAGTACTTTCCTGGTGTATCGTAGAATTGGTATGAAGGCAGCGGATGGAGTTGGCCCACAGCTGAACATCGTGATTTGGTGGGCAAAGCCGTTCCCACTCTGACTGGGACTGCCAATCACGACAAGGATGCCATCTTGGTGAAGATTTCGGCTTCCCAAAAGCAGTTGTATCAATTGGGAAACCAGAATGGACAATAGGGGGATGTGGCTGTCCCGAACGAACCCAAACTATATTCTTCATCTGGATTTCGGCGTCCCCACCACGGCTAACCAAGGTCGTGTTGTGAAAACAACTTCTCCCAAAAGATTGCTGCAGCGGGACGCTCTGACCCTCCTTTATTTCTTCACGGGCACCTGTTGTTTCTCTTCTCTGGGCCCACCACGGACATCTCCATGGCAACCGCTGTGTATCGCCATGACACCATGCAAACTGATCTCCAGGTTTGGGCACCTAATATTCCAGAGGGCCCAAGTGGATGCTTTGGACCTTTATATCGGTGCAGGGTCCGGAGTGTATATTCCCAATGATGTGTGCTTCATACCTCCATAAGATCACATCATCGTTGGGTCTTTGTCTTTCAAACGACCTCTAGGTTCCTTTACAGAGCCTATCATTTTTCATTGGGCGGAATTCCTGTGTTGTTTACGACTCCTCGTTACAGGAAGTCCACATGCGGTTTGTTGTGGTTTTTGCTCTGATACTTGTGTGTGTAGTGTAGGATCTCCAGTTGGAAACCGGACCCCGGGGTCCGGTTGGATTCATGAAGGCCTTCCTTCATGTCTCCCTTCCCATCCGCCGTCTGGCTGGAACGGTCACAGCAGAATCAAACGCTGCCTTATGCCAAATGTTTCCCCCCGGTACTCGGGAATATTCAGCATTCCCAGGCAGAGGAGTGAAGGTGCAGAGAGGACTGGATATCATCTTTCCTCTGGACCAAATGGACCAAACGTACGCTACCTCGGAATGCTGCCTTGCTTTTCCTCCTTTTCCGTCACAACTTGATGCCTTTTCAGACATTTGTGCCACATGGAAAAGTCATCATCTGGCACTTGCGGGATAAAGTCATAGAGGCGTGCGGAAGATGAGGGAGGACTGGATGGACATACCGTACTCTGGAATGCTGGGATACTTTATGGGGCTGTTGTGACGGTCGCCCGTGTGGCAAGTTTAACCACCAGCATCCCACGCCAAAACCAGACACGGGTCTGTCTGTCTGTCTGGAGGCTGGAATCTGCGTCCAAGTGTGTGGTGAGGGTTCCGGAAGCATCCTGCCTCCCAAAGTCCTGCATGTCAACAAATAACAGGAAGGCGAGGCGAGGTGAGGCGAGGCGAGGCGGCGAGTCTGCATGCATGCTTTTTGACACTCGTCAATGAGGACCTTGTGCTAGCATGCAAATGGCTGAACCTCGTCTCTTTAGCAGCTAGCTTATGCGTCATGTCGTTGGCGAGTCTACACAGGAGTTTTGCATCGTCATTTTGGAAGCGTTTGTGTCAGCGACCACTGAATTATTGTCTTGACAAAGCTCTTTTTAATGACAAAAAAATGAGACGTGATGAAATTGTGTGAGGAAAATGGAGTTTTTTGTGACGTGATTGGATGAAAACATGAATGGGTGGTCTATCACAGTGGTCCCCAACCTTTGTTCACCTACAGACCAGCTCGTGTTGCCACAAATCTCCAGCAGAACGGTTCCTACACAACAGAGATCTTATTTATTATGCATCGTTTATGACTTTATTGCTATTAATTCACACAGATCACATATGATCTTATCCAGTTTCCCTTCAAATAAAAGTCATACATATCCAACTGAAAATAAATCCACCGAGCAACAACAACGACGACAGGAACAACATCAAATCAAAAGCACAAAATGAAAAGAGAGCTGCCGCTGGAGAAACGTTAAAATGCTAAAGCTACGTACCATCGGGAGACATCTTGAACTAACCTCTTTTCTTGAGAAACTTGGGACTGTGCAGTCTTCCGGATCGGACTCGGGACCCAAAACATATGACTGTATGTTAAAAGCGGACATTTTAAAAAGATGAAGCGCCTACAAAGTTGGGTTGGCAGCACAAACCGGAAGTCCTTCTAAGCACTTGGAGAACAACAGCAATGTGAGCGTGCCTGGAGGCGGGCCGTGGGGGGGGGGGATACATTAAAACAGGCCGCTTTCTCGGATAGCACGAAATCCTAAGACATACAGCTGAATAGGTGTAGATGATGGAAGAACTGGAAAGCTTTGTTTACTGGTTATTGTGTGTAGCTGCTCTATAGGAGTCCACAACTCAATAGAAAGCCTCATGTCCTCCTTCACTACATCTATAAACCAACTCTTTGGTCTTCCTCTACGCCTCCTACCTGGCAGCATCCTAGGCTAGGCTAGGCTAGGCTAGGTAGGCTATATAATTAACATGAATGATAAGCTAACATCGAAATACTGTAGAATGTTGGCACCTTACTTGAAGCCAGCAAGTGGTGAAGGGCATCTTCCCCTTTGCCCCAGGTCTTAAAGGGAAGGGGAAGGTGTAAGACGAAGGGAAGGAACAAGGCGTAGGATTGGGATTGAGTCCAAGATTTCAAATAAAATGTCTGCCATAAACCAACGGTGCATCTTGAACCTGTTTGAACACGTAGCTTGGCGCTACTCGTATAAAACAAACGTGTCGGCAATCAACCCGTCCAAAGCGGCGTCTGGAGTGCGTGGATATTTTGTCCCAAGGAGCAAAACACGGAAGAATGTGGGAACCTGCGTGAAAATGCCAAATAATAATAAGAGGCTTTCAAGAAGGAATGCCTGCCAAAGGAGGATGCGGAATGACGCCCGATGTGCGGACGCAGGAAACGGATGGTTGACGATGAAATCAGGGCAAAGCTGGGCGAGTGAAAGGCATGGTAATTACCAAACCTGTTGACGCCCACCAACAACTCCTCCTCACAGCTGAGTCATCAGCGCTGGCTTTCAACCTTTTATCATTTTCATGATCAAAATGCACTCATTCCGAGTTGAAGCAATCAATATTTTATGGACACTTAAAGAGGAGAACATTTGGCGGATTAAAAGGCGGACTGCCGAGGGACCCGAAGGAAAGCATCGCCGGCTAACGACTCGCGCGTCCAGGCGTAACGAACGCATCAAGCGGGCGGGCCAACATTCAAATGAGCTCCCACGCTAACAGAAAAAGGCCCCGCCCGCACCTCCTCGCCACGCGGACGGATATCGATCATGCCGGACCGCCATGGCGTGTTAAACGCTCGTGAATAACTCAGACGCTTCTGCTCATGTTTAATTCATCCGACTGCCGCCTGCCCCTTCGCTTTTTATCCTACTTTTATCGCCACCGCCACGTAAAAGTGCGACGCCGTCTTCCCGACGGGATCATTAAAGGAAAACAAGCGTGTCAGCAGCCGGAGTTATTTCCTCTGTCCGGATCATCTTCTATTAGAACTAATTGGATTACGTAAACACACTAAAACGCTAAAACAAGTACCTCCTAAATGATAAACACTGGAAAGGATGTACATAGTTTGGACAGCAGCCCGTGTGTTGGAGGCTTTTCCAGCATGAAGACTTGAGAAGGTCATACCACAGCATCTCCATAGGATCCAGATCAGGACTTGGACTAGGCTGCTCCAAAGTCTTCATTTGGTGGACTTGCTGGTGTGCTTTGGATCATTGTCCTGCTGCTTGAGGTCACCAACAGATGGTCGGATATTCTCTTTTGGGATCTTAAGCCAGACCATCACACTACCACCACCACATTTTACTTTTTCTGAAATGTGGTGTTACTTTTAGACCCAATGGGACACACATCTTCCAAAAAGTACAACTTCTTTCTTGGCGGATCACAGAGTATTTTCCCAAAGGTCTTGGGGATCGTCAAGATGTTTTCCGGCACAATTGAGATCAGCCTTAATGGGTTAGGGTTGTTTGGATGTGGTTGTGGGGTCTTTTGTGACCTTTTTAATGCGTCATTGCTGCACTTTTGGGGTCATTTTGGTTGGCCGTTCCCACTGTTCCATGTTTTTGCCATTTGTGGAAAAGGGCTCTCACTGTGGTTTGCTGGAGTCCCAAAGCTTTAGAAAAGGCTTTATAACCTTTTCCACACTAAGAAATCTTAATTAGTATAAGTCACTGTGTTGTTTTTTAATGGGGGGGGGGGGGCATTTTTCCCAAAGGGTCATGTCGGTTTGTTTTTTTCCTCCTTTAATAATAAAAAGTTTCATTTAAAAACTGCATTTTGTGTTCAGTTGTGTTGTCTTTCACCAAAATTAAAATTTGTTAGACGATCTGAAAAAAAAACAGTTTTCCACACCACTTTACTTCAAGTAAAAACTGCATGTTAGTTTTGTAGTATAAGTGGATATCAACTTCACTCTATTATTTCTTTCAGTTTTTGCTGTTTTTGCTAACAAGGACCTGGTGTCTTATTTCCAATCCTTTTGTGTCAATGAAAGATGAGCAAAAGGAGGCGTATGAGCATCGGCATGATAAGTCTTATTTACTCGCGGTTCCAAACGTAGCAATGATGGACGGAATAAAGCCAAGCTTTCTTCTCGCCTGCAGTGTTCAGCCTGCGTTATCTAACCTGTCAGTTGTAGCTAAAACCACGTTGACAGTCTGCAGTCAAAAAAAGCCCCAACGATAAGGAAAGTGTAAATGTGGGCTGTTCAACCATGCTGACCTGAAAAAGTCAAGGTTGACGTTTACGAAATGACCGTGAGGCCACGACGGGGATGAAACATCACTTAGCAGTTCCTAATTGCACCCCCCATCTCCTCCTTTGGCTTTCTTCATCCACACGTCCGTCCTGTGCTTGGCCATGCAAACATTCCACGGCGAACATGACGTCTCTTATCAGCTCCCGAAGCCGATGCCAAGTCCTTCTGAACGCCACTGATTCTTTCCAAACGTCCCCGGGAAGGATTTTCCTCTGCCGGCGTTGACTCAATCAATCAAAAGGCCTTAATTGGCCAAATCCTCTGGTGGGAAAAACACAGGAAGGAGAGCGAAGGGAGGCGAGGACGTTTTGTCTGCTGCGAACGCTCAGACTCCTTCGGTAAACAGACGGCGGCCCGAGTGATAAAGTGTGTCCTCTTAGAGGACGTGAGGGAAAGAGACGTCCTAATGAATCCAAACATGCGGCAAGCGGGGAGGGGTTCCACGTGCCCCCCCCCACCCCCCAACAAAGATACAGCACCACTGGAATACGTCCATGGGGAATTCTTGTGTGAATGCTAGGAGATGCTAGCTGATGGCAAAGCAAATAGCAAAGAAAAAAGAAAATGGGGGCCATCACGCGGGTTCCTCCACACACCACTTGGGCTTTCTTGGGGACCCCCAACAAGAAACGAGGCGGCCCAATTCCAGGAGTCTTTAGACACCAGCAGGCAGGCAGGCTTCTTACTGGTTTTGCTTTTTCTTCTCAACTAGCATCCCAGCTTCCCGCCTGTCCCCTCTGAAATGACACGTAACCAAGCACTAGCAGGAAGTGCTGCTGTCCTAATATTTCCCCAACCTCATTTTCTCTTGCTATTGCTTTTTGTTTAGCGGCCAATTTTTCTATTGTTGTTGCTCTCTTTGTCTGTCCCCTTTTAAATGAACCAGTACTAGCAGGTTATGTTGTTCTCTCCCCTCTTAAAATAAGCCTAGACCAACACATGCTGGTTTTGTCATTTTCACTTGCTATTGTTGTTGTTGATCATTATTCATCCGTCCCCTCTGAAAGTAATCCTGACCAAGCACTAGCAGGCAATATTGTTTTTCTGTCATTTTCTCTTGCTGTTGCTTTTTGTTCTGGAACATCAATATCTCTGTCCCCTCTTAAGTTGAGCCAAACAAAGCACAAGTGGAAATGTTGCTGTTGTTGCTCTCTTTGTCTGTCCCCTTTTAAATGAACCGGTACTAGCAGGCTATGTTGTTCTCTCCCCCTTAAAATAAGCCTAGACCAACACATGTTGTTTTTGTCATTTTCACTTGCTATTGTTGTTGTTGATCATTATTTATTCGTCCCCTCTTAAAGTAATCGCAACCAAGCACAAGCAGGCAATATCGTTTTTCTGTAATTTTCTCTTGCTGTTGTTTTTTGTTCTGGAACATCTATATCTCTGTCCCCTCTTAAGTTGAGTGGAAATGTTACTGTTACTGCTCTCGTTGTCTGTCCCCTTTTAAATGAACCAGAACTAGCCGGCTATGTTGTTCTCTCCCCCCTTAAAATAAACCTAGACCAACACTTGCTGGTTTTGTCATTTTCACTTGCTATTGTTGTTGTTGATCATTATTTATCCGTCCCCTCTGAAAGTAATCCCGACCAAGCACAAGCAGGCAATATCGTTATTCTGTCAGTTTCTCTTGCTGTTGCTTTTTGTTCTGGACCATCCATATCTCTGTCCCCTCTTAAGTTGAGTGGAAATGTTACTGTTACTGCTCTCTTTGTCTGTCCCCTTTTAAATGAACCAGTACTAGCAGGTTATGTTGTTCTCCCCCCCCTTAAAATAAACCTAGACCAACACATGCTGGTTTTGTCATTTTCACTTGCTATTGTTGTTGTTGTTGATCATTATTTATCCGTCCCCTCTGAAAGTAATCGCAACCAAGCACAAGCAGGCAATATCGTTTTTCTGTCAATTTCTCTTGCTGTTATTTTTTGTTCTGTTCCATCTATATCTCTGTCCCCTCTTAAGTTGAGTGGAAATGTTACTGTTACTGCTCTCTATGTCTGTCCCCTTTTAAATGAACCAGTACTAGCAGGTTATGTTGTTCTCTCCCCTCTTAAAATAAACCTAGACCAACACATGCTGGTTTTGTCATTTTCACTTGCTATTGTTGTTGTTGATCATTATTTATCCGTCCCCTCTGAAAGTAATCCCGACCAAGCACAAGCAGGCAATATCGTTTTTCCTGTCAGTTTCTCTTGCTGTTGCTTTTTGTTCTGGAACATCTATATCTCTGTCCCCTCTTAAGTTCAGCCAAACAAAGCACAAGTGGAAATGTTGCTGTTGTTGCTCTCTTTGTCTGTCCCCTTTTAAATGAACCAGAACTAGCAGGCTATGTTGTTCTCTCCCCCATTAAAGTAAACCTAGACCAACACATGCTGGTTTTGTCATTTTCACTTGCTATTGTTGTTGTTGATCATTATTTATTCGTCCCCTCTGAAAGTAATCCCGACCAATTTCCTGTCAGTTTCTCATGCTGTTGCGTTTTGTTGTGGACCATCCATATCTCTGTCCCCTCTTAAGTTGAGTGGAAATGTTGCTGTTGCTGCTGTCTTTGTCTGTCCCCTTTTAAAGAACCACAGGTAATGGTGCTGCTTTCTGTTCTCCTGCGTTCTCCTGTTGGTGTATTCCCAGCTTCCCAGGCAGGACCAGCAAGCGCTACTGTCTATTGTTGCTGGTTTTTCCGGTTGTCCCACCAGGTTCCAGCATCTCTGTCCCCTTTCCAAGCGCCTAGTGTTCCACATGAATCCAGTGAAGCCAAGAGGAAGAGCATTGGGAGAGGAAGGACAAGGTAGACATTCATGAAGGTCCTGCTTCCACGTTGGCGTCCTGCAGATAAACAAGAGCATCAAGGTCATCGAGGGCGTGTTGACGCCCGTCTGGTGGTCTCAGGCAGGACGTCTTGGAGGAGACCGACGCCATGGACGTGAACTTTGTCACTGCGACATCCCACACAGGAGCGGCTGCACGACTCCGAGCTGCTGCCCCGAGGTTTGATGACCCGGTTATTGCGCTTCTTGAGTGCGGGCGGAGCTGGCGCCGCCGCCGCGAGCCTGATGAGACGCCGGCACTTACGTTTATTAATGGCCGCCCCCTCCCCTCCGTCCGCTAATAAAAGTTAGGCGGCCGGGAGAAGCGTCGCGAGGTCATCGGGCTCATTAGCGGGTCGCCGCGTGTTTGTCTGCTCGCTAATTTCATCCCCGAGTTTACACACCAAACACGCCATCGGTCGTCATAACAACACGCTTTTCCTTTAAAGTCCAAAAGGACGAGTCCGTCTACATGAACGTCCTTGTCTCCTGCCCGCGGAGACGCAGTGGTATTAATCTGTTAGCTGATATGATTTATTGGCTGTCTGTCCCTCGCTGGCGCTAAATGACGGTCCCGGTTTCAGCTGCCGCCTTTTCCCCAAACGCCCTTCTGGCTGCCAGAACATGAAGGACGACTTGATGAAAGGTGATGGACAGGATGGAGCGGCGATGAGGAGACGCCGAGCGCCAGGACGGGGAAAACAAAAAAAAGGCTGTGTCCTTTTTGAAGCGGCTTGGACGTCGTCCAGGAGTGGCTTCCGTTGCGCCGCTTGCTCATTGGTTATTCAGCCTGTGGCGCCGTCACGCAAACATGATGCAACAGGATTAAGGCCAGCCAGCTCAGAGGTCTCCCAGAGTGGAGTTCATGATGTTCATGATGTTCATGATGTTCATGATGTTCATCACGTCTTTTTTATCGTCATTTTTTATCATTTATCATCGTTATGTGGCGTACAAAACGAAGATAGGAACAACATGAAGTCAAAAGCACGACATAAATGCAGAGCGACCATCCATCGGTACCAGCCTGGAGAAGATGCTAACGGGGCTGTTTGATGTGTGTCATAACTGGCTAGCATGTGCTAGCATGATTTAACCTGTGGACCAGACAGATATTTACATTAGCAATCAATAATGTCGTCATATCGTACTTTCATACATTCAGCATTTGGCAGCAAATATGAGACCAAAAAATAGAGTATAGTATGGAAAATGGTGCGTTCAAGAACCACCAAACAACTTAAACATGCAAAAAAATGGGATTTGTAATTATTTTTAAAATAATTAATAATAATAATTAGTTAATAATAATTAATAAAAATAATTACTATATTATTCATATTAATAAATAATTAGTTATTTATGTAGTTTTTCAAGGGGACCTTTGCTCATTTTTGGGCCCTTTGTATTGAGTTGTGGACTCCTATAGAGCAGCTACATACAATAACCAGCACACAAGGCTCTCTAGTTCCTCCAGAATCTGCACCTATTAAGATGGTCTGTTTTAATGTATTCCACCGACGGCCCGCCTCCGGGCACGCCCACTCCGCTGTGGTTGGTCACACTTCCAAGTGAATAGAAATTTTTATTTTAATTGGTTTTATTTTTTTTATACTTTTATTGCTTTGCTTCTTGTTTTTTATATTTTAAGATCTATTTTACTATTTTATTTCTTAAATTATCTTTTAGTTTTGGATTAAATTCAATTTGTTCCTTTATTTATTGTATTTTATTTTTACGTTTTATTTTATTACTCTGTGCAGCACTTTGGAAACTCTGTTTATAAAATGTGTTATATAAATAAAGTGTATTGGATTGGAGAAATGATAATAAGTCAAAAATGCTGATCGCCAACGAGCATCTTCGGAGTGTTCGTAGCGAAATTGAGAGCTAGGTATCCAGACTTCCGTGACGCTAAGGCTAGGTGTCGTCATTTAGGCCAAAAATAAGCACAATTCACTTTAAACCAATAATAGGCCATATTGAACCAAAAAAATGTTTATGAATGAATCTTTGTTTTCCGAGAAGGGATGCTATATTTATTGATGAGAGTGAATTTGTGACTACAAAACAAGCTAGCAAGCTAAGGACCACGAGTGTCTAATTGTGAATAAATAATTCAGGGAAAAAAAAGCCAAAAACAAAAGAGCGGTGGACCACCGTTATTCAAACAACGCGCCTCATTAATCTGTGGCGAGCCCTCAGTTGGATGCTCTGTGTTACTCGCCGCCGAGGCAAAAGTAAACTTTGTAATCCCGTGAAGATTTACACGGCCGCTAATCCCACGTTTGACTTGTTCTGTCCGAGCTCCAAACGCGCTGCGCAAACAAGGATTAGCGGCAAAGAAAGACGAGTTGGAGGGCTTAGAAAGTTTTGTGGCGCAGGAGCTCATCAAACAGGCTCATCCCAGGTGGCGGCGAGGGCTCCTTCTCACCCAAAGGGCTCCCTGGAGGCTCCTTGATGTTCTCCACAAAGACCACTTCCACCACAGCATCTGCTAACTCGGCGAGGCTGCCAAGGGGACGGTGGGAGGGGCTTGTGAGGCCGCCAAAGGAAGTGGCGTCCACTCATAACTTACTAGTCGTAGCGGCCATTATTGACTACTTCCTGTGCGGAGGTCCCATTACTGGAACGCGTCGGCTTTATTTATCGTCCGCCACGTAAAAGCGTGCATTCGCCGCTCATTACACACTTTGCAGCGAGAGCGGCGCTAAAACTCGGATGTAAATCAAGCGGACGCCGCTCTCTCACTTTGTTACTCCGGTGGTCGGCGGCGACCCGGAGCGTCGTTTGTCAGCGTTTAATTGCAGCTCCTGTCGCTTTCCGTCCAACAAACCCTATTTCATTTTTCCCTCCCTTTTGCCTTTTTTTTCCCGCCAAGTATCGATACGTCGTTAACTGCTGGGCAGTAAATTCCACCAGGCGGGCGTCGCCTCGTCGTCTTAGCGATGACAATGGCGGCCATTCCCTGATTGATTAGTGGATACAATTACTGTCCGGCCTGACGAACAGCCGCCGCCGTGTGACGTTTTAATCTCGCCACAGATTAATGGCACGCCACCGCACTGTGGAATATTCCACTATTGATTTTTTTTTTCTCCCCTGATGAATCAAACGCTTCCGTTTTGGTGACAGCTTTAGCGTTTGTTTACATTCCTGGATTGCTGCTTCCTCCGCACGTGTCAGTGTGACAAAGGAAATGTATGAATAAAACACGATTATGGTTTTTATTTTATTTTTTTTTACTTATAAATAATAAAATATTTTTACTTATATATAATTAAAATATTTCTAAAAATAAATATTTAATTATTATTAAATAACCCTAACCATAATTATAAAAATATTATAAAAAATAATAATAAAAATATTATTGATGCTACAGTTTGCAGTGTGTATGCATGCACACTCTTTAAATTATTATTGTTGCTATTATGCTATTATTGTTGCTATATTTTTTTTATAAAAAAGCAAATCAATAAATATATAGGTACATTGTTTTTATGATGTTAAAGGACACCTCTTATGCTTTGTCCACTTTTTTGACCTATAAATGCTTGCGAGAAGAACACACTAATAATCAATAATAGATCATAAATAATAGATAATCAACCAGAATTTATTGTTTCAGACTGGAAAATTCCCCTAAGAAAAGAAAACAGCTAAACGAGTTCCAATTTTTAAAAATGGTGATAAACACCAATTTACAAACTAGCGGCTAATATCCTTACTAGCGCTATTGTCTAAAATGATGGACAAGCTATTCAATAACTGGTTGGATACATTTATTAATACCAATGAATTACTCACAGAAATATGTCTTCCTCCGAAAGCTGACAGGAAGTAATACGTAAAGCTAGGAGAATACACATCTACGTCATGCGGAGTACCCCAGGGGTCAATACTGGAACCAAAACTGTTCAACTACATAATGTGTAGGTATGTCATTTGGACCCCAATCCATAGGGGGCGCCACTTGGGTCATTGACTAGAAGACACCATGACCAACTCGATTTATTTCCCCCCCCCCCCAAAAAAAAGACATTCACATATTTCCAGTTCATATTTTAGTTCCAGCCAACATTTTTTGGCAGAAAAAAAAAGTTTCCCTGGGCGCCGCTGATTTACTACTCAACTTTAATTGGCTTGTAAAATCAAAGCCAGAACTGTTTGAGGAATGCCAAAGTACGACTCCCAGGATTGTTTACTCCAGGAGTCCGGCCCTCAAGGACGAGGCCTGATAGCATGGCCTGGGACAAGGCGGGGAGAAGGACATGGAGGACATGGAGGACCAGGAGGACAAAGAGGACAAGGAGGACATGGAGGACCAGGAGAACCAGGAATACCAGGAAGACGTCCACGTCAGACACAGATAGAGAGCTTGTTACAAGGACGCATGAAGGATGGAGACCGATGGAGACGAGGAGGAGGAAGTTAGGAACAATGTTTACGGATCCCAGCCTGGGACTCTTCACTGTCGCTAAAGACAAGCCTGGGATTGATTTCCACCAACTGGACTCATCCTGGAAAACCAAGTCATCCTGGAAAACCAAGTCATCAGGAAGAACACAAAGGGCGGACCTTTACGACACTAAATATGTCTTATGGAAGCTCATATATATACATACGTAGTACATATACATTTCCAATACGTTAGAGAAAAATAGATGCTTATCAACATCGGGAAAATTGTGTTCCAATCCCGGACATCATCCAAAGCTGCAATAAAAGCCTGTTGTTCCGCCCATGAAGTCCAGCGTGTTCAGGCCATGGTCATCTCCATGGGATCCACCTCAGGACTTCCTTCCACGCTGACAAAATAAATGACAACGGCGAGGTGGCGAGGTGGCGTGGGCGTGGGACGGGTTTTATGGTTGACGGGGGGCTAATTTGCACATAATTACAAAAACACACAGCGTAATGGGGGGGTGGCGGGGGGGGGGGGGGGTTATGGCGACTACAAAGCTGCAGTGACGGACGTAAAGACAGAAGTAAATATTTGTCTTAGTCTACGTCCGCCATCATTAAAACGTCATGAGACAAGAGCGGCGGATAGAAAATCGATGAGAGGACATCGTTCATCCTCAGTGGCGAGCAGGCGGCCATTTTTATCCTCTAAGGCGCTCATTGAACTCCTCAACCGCCCGTCACGCATCCTCAGTCGCGTCCTGATCTTGTACATAGTGTACATAGTGTACATAGTGTACATAGTGTACATACATAGTGTACATACATAGTGTACATAGTGTACATACATAGTGTACATAGTGTACATACATAGTGTACATAGTGTACAGTATGTACTACATACGTATGTGTACATATGCAGGCACTTTATGACAACAAAGACCGCCTTCGGGCACTTAGCACTCATTAGCTAATGAGCTAAAATAAAATAAAATAAAATAAAATAAAATAAAATAAAATAAAATAAAATAAAATAAAATAAAATAAAATAAAATAAAATAAAATAAAATAAAATTACAGTATTAGCATTTTTATTATTTATTTCATTTACTTTGAAAGATTTTTTGCCTTAAAAATTTAATATACAATGTCATTTAATTAATCCCCTTATTATGTATTTTACTTGTAAAATATTATTACTCATGAATATTTCTTAGAATGAGTCTGGGCCACATTTGGCCCCCGCGCCACACGTTGGAGACCCAAGCCCAATGCTTTAAACTGTTCTTTTTTAGGTAAATACTCCTAAGAGACTGACAAAATGACAAGTTGTACATGTTTATGCATGTCCCCACCCCCACCCCCACCACAAAGAGTACCAGGCAGGAGTGCCCCCCCCCCGCACATCCCCCCTCCCTCCCTGAGCTGACATTAAGGCGGGATGATGTGCAGCAAAGTGGTTTACATTCCAAAACATGGTGTTCCGTTTAGCCCGATAAGCCGGGTTCAGAGGTCCCCGGCGAGGGGTTGGGGTTGGGGTTGGGGGGGGGGGGGGGGGCTCAGCGTCCTTTTAGTGTCAGGACAAAGCCGAGCTGCTTGGACGAGCGAAGACGAAGAGCGAAGACGAAGAGCGAGGACGAGCTTTAAGACAGCCTCTAATTAGCCATGCAAATCCCAGGATCAGCTTGGAATGAAACCTTTTGGATGTTCTGGGCCCATTAAGACGGGGTGGCGTCCCCCCCCCCCCCAAGAGTAGTGAGCCCCAGTGAGTAGTTTAATAACCACTCACACCTCCAACAATATAAACAGCAGGCTTGCTGGGAAGGAAGGTTTCATCGCTTCTCCGTCCATGATGGCTCCCGTGAGGATCGGCTAACTGTTAGCTAGCTGCTTGCCTCGGCATAAAAACACAAACACTCATTAGCCGCCATCACTCGGCTGGCGGCGTGGGCATCACGCCGCATCAACGCCACGTACTCTACATAAACCATATGCACACTTTATGCGTTTGGCCGCCACGTGACTTCGTTGCAATATGTCATAAACCGCTACTGAGATCATTCTATCATATCCTAGGATAGGATATCCTATCCTAGGATATATATATATATATCCATATCTATATATATATATATAGGATATCATAGAATGTTGACAAATCAAAGGCTTCTCAAAGTTTTGTGACTTTTTGGTTTTTATATTGTTTAATGTCGTCATAACACGTTCTATATTTACATTTAAACATGACATGGTCGTTGTCCAATACATAACAAAAACATAAACATAAACATGTATATTGATTAATTAATTTATTTTTAAATGTATTTAAGTTTGAAAAATATTTATTCAATATTATTTTAATTAAGCTATTATTTAAAAGTATTTAAATCACAACGAAACAAAAGGTGATTTAATTTGAAAAAATCAGATAAAAATTAAATTAATGTAATTAATAATATTTTCTAATTAAATTAAAAGAATGTCAAAAACTAATAAAGAAATAAACATTTTAAAAACATTGATTTAATAACACCAAAATTTACACCAAATTATTTACACCAAAACCAAAACATATATTAATAAAATAAAAACTAATTACAATGAAATAAAATGATCATAATATGAATCATTTCATTATGATTAATTAAATTAAAAACATAAACATAAACATGTATATTGATTAATTTATTTATTTTTAAATGTATTTAAGTTTGAAAAATATTTATTCAATATTATTTTGATGAAGCTATTATTTAAAAGTATTTAAATCACAACGAAACAAAAGGTGATTTAATTTGAAAAAATCAGACTAGATTAAATTAATGTAATTAATAATATTTTCTAATTAAATTAAAAGAATGTCAAAAACTAATAATAAACATTTTAAAAACATTGATTTAATAACACCAAAAATTACACCAAATTATTTACACCAAAACCAAAACATATATTAATAAAATAAAAACTAATTACAATTAAATAAAATGATCATAATATGAATCATTTCATTATGATTAATTAAATTAAAAACATAAACATAAACATGTATATTGATTAATTTATTTATTTTTAAATGTATTTAAGTTTGAAAAATATTTATTCAATATTATTTTAATGAAGCTATTATTTAAAAGTATTTAAATCACAACGAAACAAAAGGTGATTTTATTTTAAAAAATCAGACTAGATTAAATTAATGTAATTAATAATATTTTCTAATTAAATTAAAAGAATGTCAAAAACTAATAATAAACATTTTAAAAACATTGATTTAATAACACCAAAAATTACACCAAATTATTTACACCAAAACCAAAACATTTATTAATAAAATAAAAACTAATTACAATGAAATAAAATGATCATAATATGAATCATTTCATGATGATTAATTAAATTAAATTAATATCAAATTGAGAAATAAAAATTTGTAAAAATTATTTACACCAAATGAGAAAACAATGTAAATAATAATAAATTGAATGAATAATAATTACAATTAAAAGCAATTCAATTAATTACACAAATCATTGAATTAATAATAAATTAAGTAACGTTAATAAAGTTATTTGCTAGCATCGCGCCTTGTTAGCACCAGTTAGCTGGCTAGCTCGGCACATTTCAGCGATGTTCGCTAGTGTGCTGCTAACGCTAATGTTTGCCATTCCTACTTTGGTTGTAAAATTCGGTCCAAGTCTCAGATGTCGTGGCTAGCGGGAAACGTGGCGGACGATCCGCGGTCGTCATCCCGCTTTTCACCGCGGGCTCGCTCGTATCTCGCCAGGTGACGGCCAGTCTGCTGATAAGCTGCCGGCAGACAGCGCCAATCCCCCGTTGGCTCTGCGGGCCTCGAACGCCTCACGACACACACACACGCAAACACGTGTACGCGTACACGCACGCAATCACGTGCACACGTACGCAGCACGGCACTCAGCCGTCAGTCTTCACAGCTGACTTAGCATCTTGCCTTTGAGGAAGCGGTGGACATGTTTGTAATTATTCATGCAGCATTTTTACTGCTGCTGAGGACGATAAAGCCAAGCCTATTTTTACCCTCCTCCTCTTCTTCTTCTTCTTCTTCTTCTTCTTCTTCTGGTGTCGGCGTCAAACCGCAACACTTGTGTAATTTAGTGTGACGTGGGGCACCAAAACTCATGAAAATCAAATGATATTCTTGGTCATAAGTTATATTTAGCAAGGAAGCGTTCACGCAGATGGAACATGTCCACATGCTACTTCTTCTTCTTCTTCCTCTTCTTCCACTTGTCAGTCCTCCCCAAACACCAGCTTGAGTCTTTCCACCGTGGGCAGGTCAACGCATCCACGTCCACTCAACTCCCGGCACCAGCTAGCACATTATTATTACATCATTGGTACGGTGCTCAAGTGGTTAGCACCAGGCCTCACAGCTAGGAGACCTGAGTTCAATCCCACCCTCGGCCATCTCTGTGTGGAGTTTGCATGTTCTTTTCTCCGAGTACTCCGTTTTTTTTCCCCCATTCCAAAAACATGCTAGGTTAATTAGCCACTCCAAATTGTCCATAGGTATGAATGTGAGTGTGAATGGTTGTTTGTCTATATGTGCCCTGGGATTGGCTGGCCACCAGTCCAGGGTGGACCCCGCCTCTTGCCCCAAGACAGCTGGGATAGGCTCCAGCACCCCTGTAGAAAATGTATTAGAAAATGAATGAATGAATGTTAAACATACTAACATTTATTAACATAAAAATAACATATAACATAAAAATGCAATATTGGTTGATATCGGTATCCCCATCATGAAAACCGATATTTAAAAAAACATAAGTCTTCATTCCACCACAAGAGATATGTCATGGTACTCATGTCATGTGGTAGTAATTAACACTGTAATTAAATTCAATTACATTCAATACTTTATTCATCCAATTGAATCTGAAATTGAATTTTGCAGCAATTGAATTTAAATATTTAGCTCTTTTGTACACGCTGGATAAAGTATGTATTTGTTGACTTTAGCAAGCATTTGTTTACCAGTGGTCAACGTAAATACTTGTAAATACTTGTAAATACTTGTAAATACTTGTAAATACTTGTAAATACTTGCCATGTTGACTCGGAGCTCATTCGCAGTCATAACACGGGTGGGGGTGCTGGAATGGGGGGGGGGGGGTGAACTGGGGGTGGGGTTAGGATCTACAAACATGCGGCCCCCTAATGAAGCATGTCCAAGCACTGATCTCGCTAATGCCACCGGGACCCAAACCACAGCGACAATCAGCACCGTTCCACATCAGGGCGGGTCGGTGGGTCACCCCCCCCCCCCTTCCCCCCCCCCCCAACATTCTACTTGTTCCCTTCCAAGCTTTGTTCTGTCGGCCGAGCGTCAAACTCCGATTCTCGGCTCTAAACGTGATGAATTTAATGTCCTCCATGACAGCATCTGATGGGGGGGGGGCAAATAAAGACTAAAGCCGGGACATAGAGGGCCATTCTTTCCAAGAATTGGGAGGGGGGGGGTATTGTTTTTTCAGCCTGCTTGGAGCCGTCAAAGCTCCAAAGTGATGCAATGACAACTAACATAACGTTTGATTGACAAAGTGGACGTGAACCAACAACGTCGGAGTTTGGATTACACCAGCAAATGTTTTGGTTTTTATAAGGGAACACTACTTTGGGCTGGGGGGGGGGCACGAGGAGAGCCACAAACGACGGCAGACCCCACTGAATAGCTCCAAGTTGTTTAAGCTATATATACATATTTTTAGCGCACAAACTTGTCGAATCTTCCAAGAAAAAAATGGCATAACTTCATTAAAATTGAAGATAAAGAAACCATTTTTGGCCCATGTCCAGATCTCAGGGACTGTTACAATTATGCAAGATTTGGAAATGATCGTACAAAAACTCTGACCTGTGTTCAGTGCACAAAAAATGTCGGAAATGATGAACGGCTGACTATGAATCCCCCTCATGGATATCATTTGATGTTAACATATAAATATTGTATGTACAGCTAGTGGAGCGTTAGCCGGGTTTCAGAGACTGAACTTGAAAGTGACATGCAACAAATGGCGTACCTGGAAAGTACCAAATGCGAAAAAAGTGCATTCAAGGGTCAAAAGGTACAAAAAATGCTACCATATATGTATTTGTCGTGTAAAAGATTTTTTGAAAATGGCATAACTTTATCAAAACTAAAGAAAGAGAGACCACTTTTGGCCCACGTGAAGCTATCACGTACTGTTACAAGTAACGCACAATTTGGAAATAATCATTACAAATAAAAAAAACAGCCATAAGGCCGCAAATGGAACCTGGAACATACTTGGGAGAAATTATTTTATAAGCATATTCAATCGTAAAAAGGGTAAAAACTGCTGTTACTTGTACCGACAATTTGGGAATAATTGTACGGAAACGGCAACCTGCATAACGGTCAACAATGAATCCAATGTATAAGTTTATTTACAAGCGTGTTCAAGAGTCAAAATTAGTGATGAATACAAAAAATGAGTACATGTTGGTAGGTCCCCTACCCTAGATTTATTTGTTGTGTAATAGTTGGTGAATATTTATGAAAAAATGTCATAACTTCATTAAAATGGAAGAAAGAGAGACAATTTTTGGTCCATGTTGAGATATTATAAAATTTGGAAATCATTTTTTAAAAACGGGGGCCTGTGTTTAGCACACAAAAAATGTCGGAAATGGTGACTAGCCGACTATGAATTCAATTTTCCATAATCATAATGTATGTAAAGTTAAAATGATTGTTTTACCATACAATTTATTACAATATCATTTATTTTCTTCTCAGTTAACTAAATGAGAATTAATGTGAGACGTAAAAATGTGCAAATATTTAGCTAATTTGGCTACCTAATAAACATTGTTGGCTGTGACGCAATCACCCCCACGTACGTACGTCAAGTCAATCTTTAGCGCTAGCTAACAACACACCTGTCAAACCTCGTCTCCTCCGAAACCACCCGCCATTAATCACCCCCGTTCCAGACAGAACCCCCAGGATTCCCCAGGTGTCCCGGGGGCATGACATCAGGCGGCGGCCACGCGGATACAATGAGGACTTTGAGGGGCGGCGGTCAGTGAAAAGAAGGCCGGGGGCGTACGCCAACCAGAGGGTCCCGTCTAAATATGCTGGAAAGTGGAGATGAGGGGTCGGTTAGAGCCTGGAAAAAATGAGAGCAACACGGACGAGGGGGCGAGGGGGCGAGGGGGCGAGGGGGCGAGGGGGCGAGGGGGCGTGGGGGCGTGGGGGCGCACACACACTGTCGGACAATTTGTAGCCGTGCGTGGTGACGGCTGAAGGGTTGAAATATTCCCAATCAGCATTCCTGATCCCGGCGTATGCCGAACAAGCAGGTGTTTGTGTCTGAGCTGTCAGCTTGGCCTTATTAAAACGTCGTCCGCCCCCCCAGCCAATATTTCTATGCTGCTAAGCGGCGGCTGATGCCAAGGCTGCTGGACTTGGGCGGGGCCACTTGGGCGGGGCCACTTTGTCGGACGCCCCGTGTCGGCCCCAGATAAGCTTTATTGGTGGGCCGTGTTTGATGGATGCGCCGCCATTATGATGATGTTCTGGCGAGGGGGGGGGACTTCTAAATGAGTTGTGTCAAAGTGTGGCAGCAGAGGTGGCGGCCCCCCCGCTGCTGGGGGGGACATTTTTTCATCACTGCAGTACAGCAGAGATTTACTTGCTGCTAATTTACAGCCGTTTTGTTTCCCTTTGCAAAAATAACACTCCTCCCACTTGGGGGGGTGGGGGGGTGGGGGGGGTAAACACCTGAACTCAATCCAACCAGCAATTGGGGCCAGGTGATGGTGATGATGATGATGATTGGGGCAACGAAGGAAGACGGGGCAAAGCAGGAAGTTCCATACAAAATAAGGGTGTCAAAAACGGGAACCAAAGCCCAAGAAGGTAACTTCATCAAACTGCCATGCAGGAGCCTACACAGGGAGGTGGGGGAAGTAAAAGAGCTGACATGACCAAAAGATCTTGGTTCCAGACTCTCCACCCGACCAGCCCGGATCCCTGCTGTGAATCCTGTGAGCCAAGGAAGGCAACGAGATGTTAGCATCTGGCTACGCTTGGAAGACGGCGGGTTCACGGTGCGACTGACAAGGAAGGATGGCCTCGGGAAGTCATGCCTTGTTGGGTAATACCACGTATGGAATATGGCTAATATGCCTGGCATCACGGTACGCTGGGACGTGTTTACGTCCACCAACCTCGGACTAGTTTAACTGATGCCTAACTGATACCAGGACTATACCTGATACCTTGTGACGTAAGGCCAACGGGTAGTAACGGCGTTTCAACCTATGCTAGCTTGGTGTTTGCAAGCTACGGGTAAGTTGACTTTGGGACCCCGACCCTGGTTTTCCAATGCGGGAGCGTTTCGGGATGGGAGACCCGTGCAGACTTTATGTGGGCACCACACACGTTGAAGGGATGATGCAATGTGACGGGTTCACGGTTCCTTGAGCCGAGCTGGCCAATCATGTCAATCAAGATAATCATAGAATGTTCTCCAGCTGCCAATCATCCTCCTGAGCAGGCAGGGGCCAAAATACTTCATGGGGTTCCCAGCCTAGCTGCTCCAAAGACCTAACTTTGTCCCCCTCAAAAATGGCTCCAAATCCTCCAGTCCTAGAAGTGCTTTAGTCGGGATCAAGGGCGGCCTTGTAGCGGGTCCAGCAAGCGGGAGCGTTGTGGTCTTAAAGGATCTTTTCCCGCCACTTCCACCACCCATTTGTCATTAGCGGCGTATCCGTCTCCAGAGGTAAGGTAATATCCGCCCCGTCCCGCCCGAGGCCTTGTCTGCCGCCGCATCTCTGCTCACGTCGCCTTCAGGGAGTTCATTATTGGGAATGGGAAGGGTGGGGGATGGGGGTGGGAGGGGGGGGGGGGGGGGGGGGGGGGTCCGGGAGCTCCAAAAAGCCGCTACTCCCCACACATCAAACTTTCCCCGACTCTGACAGCAGCAACCCCCGTCACCCTCGGCTTTGCTTCAGCGGGAATGATTCCAAGTATGCACAATCATCACACAAAGCCAAGTGCTGTTTGGGTTGGAACGCCGCTCCGCCGCTCATACGTCCGTCAACGCGGACGCCTGCTCGCCGTGGCTTGGAAACCGCACAAGACGAGCCGCTTTCACAGCCGAGAGGCCGACGGACGCCGATATCGCTTTCAGGGCAAACAGGTGAGGCAAAACAAGCGCGCCCTGGCGGACGGGACGGAAGCAAAGCAGGATTCCGGATCCCAGTTGTGCTTGTCCGACATGCCTGGAAAACACACAAGCAGGATGAAAGCTGCAGGCTTCCACATGCCGTCTTACGTCAGCGTACGCTGCAGCTTCCCATGGCGTAATACGCCATCTTTTTTCCATGTTTCCTGATTGACATCGGAAAACTTTCAAATCTGTGCAATTCCATTCCTTTCCATGACATTTTCTTTACGAGGTTCACGTCATGGCGGCAGTCTCAGTAGGGAAGTCCAGGCTTCCAGTTCCACCAGGAGGACACCAAGGTATTCCCAGGCCAGCTGGGAGACATCATCCCTCCAGCATGTCCAAGGCCCGCCTTCTCCCGACTGGGCATGCCCAGAACATCTCACCAGGGAGGCATCCGGACGAGATGCCCAAGCCACCTCAGCCCATGAAGCCATCCTGCCCCAGGTGGAGATGTTCAAGTACCTTGGTGTCTTGTTGAAGAGCGAGGGAAGGATGGAAGGTGAGATGGACAGGAGGTTGGTGTGACCTTGAGTGACCTTGACTCTGTATCCGTCTCCAGCTGGATGCGGAAGAAGATGAATGTTTGAGTTCTTGGACTTGACTTTTTTCTTCGTCTTTGTTTTCTTCATGACACGACCATGTTAGCCATGTTAGCACCATGTGACATCTTCACCCCCACCCACCCCAAAAGATCGAGATGGGTCCGTGCGATACCGCCACCCAACACGCCCGACACACGTGAGCCCATTAGATGGTCCGTGTTCATTAAAAAGCAATATGTGGAGGTCTGATCCACCATTTCCTGAAGATACCCATCAGGCCTCCTGGATCCCAAAGACCACAGTAGCTCCGGGTGCTTCTAATCAGCTAAGTCATCACAAAGCATACAGCGGGTGTACCGGTGGGGGTGGGGTTGGGGGCGGGGGCTCTTGCTGGGTCCGCTTCCTGTTTTGTCATGCCTTGAAAAGTTGGAGCTTTTGTGGATTCAGGTGCTTCTGATGGTGGAGAAGCACCATCAGAAGCACGGCAGCTCAACCTTCGCTACTTTGGCCGTCGGTAAAAAGGAACCAGCGGACGTCAAACGCCATCTTTGGTCACATGGCCATCATAGACACAGTAACACTTAAAGTACGCTATCCTGTTAAATGAACACGACCTGTTCAATGGATTTCTGCTATATTGGAGTCAATGTTAATAAATGGAATATGTTGGTAGTTTGAAAACCTGTTGATGACTTTTTAAAAGGTTTTTAACACGGTTAGAGACCCGTAGACATGAAATAACACACCTACTGTTACTCATTGTTGACAACACACCAGATAGCTTCTAGCTAGCGAGCTAACAGTTAGCCTCAGATTTATTACTTCTCAACTTACCACTTCCACACAGAGTGGGAGGACATGCCAATGTAAGCTAATGTCTCAATGTTTTATTTCATTACCGCCACCTAGTGGTATGATGATGATGATGATGATAATAATAATAATAATAATAATAATGATGATAATAATGATGATGATAAAAATAATAATGATATAATAATAATAATAATAATAATAATAATGATGATGATGATGATGATAATAATAATGATAATAATGCTGATGATAATAATAATAATAATAATGATAATATATGATGATAATAATAATAATAACAATAATAATAATGATAATAATAATAATAATGATATAATAATAATAATAATAATAACAATAATGATGATGATGATGATGATGATAATAATAATAATAATGATAATAATGCTGATGATAATAATAATAATAATAATAATAATAATAATGCTGATAATAATAATAATAATAATGATAATATATGATAATAATAATAATAATAATAATAATAATAATAATAATAATAATAATAATAATAATAATAATAATAATAATGATAATAATAATGATATAATAATAATAATAATAATAATAATAATAATAATAATAATAATGATGATGATGATGATGATAATAATAATAATGATAATAATGCTGATGATAATAATAATAATAATAATAATAATAATAATATATGATGATGGTGATAATAATAATAATAATAATAACAATAATAATAATAATGATATAATAATAATAATAATGATGATGATGATGATGATGATAATAATAATAATGATAATAATGCTGATGATAATAATAATAATAATAATGATAATATATGATGATGATGATAATAATAATAATGATAATAATGCTGATGATAATAATAATAATAATAATAATAATAATAATAATAATAATAATAATAATAATAATAATAATAATAATAATAATAATAATAATAATAATAATAATAATAATAATAATAATAATAATAATGTTGCTGTAGCTGGGTTAAAATCCAGGTTACATGATGTAAATGCGGTGTTGTTTATCAGAGAGTTTTATACTGGGAATAGGTGTGTCCCATGGCACGCATTCTTAGTGGCCTGTGTGTGTTGATGTCTCACACAACCATTGTGGATGATGGACAGAATTCCCCAAAAAGTACACCTCCCTCCCTCCCTCCCTCCCCCCCACTAAGCACCACCTCTCTAGCCCACTTGCCGGCACCCTGCTGCCTCTTGAGGAAGGAATCCCATCCCAAAGGCCACGGAAAAAGAATGCGGGCAGGCTGCTTTTATTTGGGAGCGCCACCCTACCGCATCCCAAAGTGTTACTTTTAGTGTTTCAAGTGCAGCCACACAGAAAAGTGGGCTTCACTAGGGGGGGGTTGGGGGGGTAATTACTCAAATGGCAACCCCGCGTCGACACTCCAGGGCCGTTTGGCAAAACAAGCGTGCTCGTCCGCCGGGTGCTAATCTCATCAAGAGCGCCATTTAGTCAAGTGGCCGAGCTGCATAGGAAAGCTTCCTGCAAGACGCCTGCCACCGGATGTGTGTACATACACGGGACACAAAAATGGGAAGTACACAACATTATGTCAACAAACGTTATTGTTGGAGCTGCATCAAAAAATATTTGTGTTTGATTATGTTTATCGTTTTGCAAAAGTAACGTCTCGTTACGACAGGGATGTTGAAAGTGCGGCCTGGTGGCCATTAGTGGACAACTGCTGTTTATTATTGTGATGAAAAAGTAACGTCATTTTAGTCGCATGAAGTTATTAATGTTATTTTTGTAAAGTCATAATACGAGAAACAAAACAAAATATAGTTGTAACCTTTGGAAAATTAGGTTGCGGAAAAAGCTATACGGGAATAAAAGCCAAAATATTACATCATAAAGTCAAAATCATGATTTTTTTTAAAGAACAGCAGTATTTTTACAAGAATAAAGTCAATATATTATGAGATATTTATTATTATAATATTATAATATTATAATATTATTATTTTGGGAAAAATAGTTATGTGAATGAAGTCATAATATGGCAAAAAAGAACATTTCCAGAGAAAACAGAAAAAAGAAAGTTGCAGTATTTGTCAAATTAAAACAAGAGCAGGGCTGGACGGTTATCTCATGGTTAGCGTGCAAGCCACACAGCTAGGAGACCTGAGTTCGACCCTCGGCCATCTCTGTGTGGCGTTTGCATGTTCAAAATGTTCACTATGTGGCCCTCGCTTGAACTAACCTTTGACCCCCCAGCTATATGCTTCATGGTATCCATCCCACTAGGAGCGCTTCATTCACATGAGATTAAAAATCTTGATATTGTCATTGCCAAGTGAACGCAGGTTTTGGACTCTGTGGGTCGGGGTTGGGTGGGAATCAGACAGTGGCTGCGGCGTAACTTCATCTCCACAGAGCGTACGCTTGTTTCAGCGATGCTGACTTTCCCAGCGCTCCATACTGTCGCCAGGCAAAAACAAACAGTGGCATCACACTGGCAAGATAATAAACAGTTTGGCTCTGCCGCTTTAGACTTAAAAGCTCAAGTGAAGGATTCCAGAGCGGCTGCGTCAGCGTCGCCATGGCGCTGCAATTTGGCAAAGATGAAAGCGAATTAAGTTTGGTGCACGCCTCCCGGCTGGGCTGCGTTTGCGTTTAGCTGGGAGCGCTACACGCTTGTTTTATGTCTTGTTTAGCTTTTTTTCTAAAGTGGCTGCACAAACACGGAGATGTACTCATAGTACTATCCGTGTTCTACTCATAGTACTATCTGTGTTCTACTCATAGTACTATCTGTATTCTACTCATAGTACTATCCGTGTTCTACTCATAGTACTATCTGTGTTCTACTGATAGTAAAACTATCTGTATTCATCACTGAATTAATTCACTGAAGTCTAAACCTTTTCCAGCATGTTTATTCATTTCATAAGAAGGATAAAACAAATAAATATTTACATATATTTCAAGCCAAAACTTTGTGTTGTGAATTATTAGCCTCAACATTTTCTTTAAGTTGTGTATTTTTGCTGTATTTTTTACCATTTTTGTTGCTTTTTCTTTCACTATTTAAGTTTATTTCACCAATGTGCTGCCAACCAATAATGGACGAGTCACAGGGCACAATGGGTTCCCGGGCCACACTTTGGACACCCACACTCGAAGTTGTTTTATTCAGTAACGTCTAAAAAAAAGTCCAAAACTTACTTTACTTACTTACTTTAAAGTAATAGTTTCATTTGAGAGAAAAGTTGCATTTCAAAAGAATAGGAATTACAATTCTGACATCAAATTCCCTGTTGCCAATGAATATTAATGCTAAAATTAAAGATTTTACACAATATTTTGAACTTGATGGTTAACTCGTGTTGCCATTGTTAGTAAAACTTCTGAACATTCAAGTTCCCATTTTGGTGGTTAGTTTTTAAAAAGTTTTAAATATTTACACTTTCTTCTTAGATAATCTTCCTAAATTTCCATCTCGTAATATTATGACTTTATTTTCACTTTTTTCTCCTTAGAATATAACTTTTTTCTCTCAATATTTTGATGACATAAAGTCAAAATAAAATGAATGACAAAAATAATATATTGTTATATTTCAGGAACAAAAATTATATTATTTTTCCTCATAATATTATGACTTTATTCATATTAAATTGCAAATTGTAAGAATAAATATCTACTGAAACTTTCTTCTCCTCATAATGTGATTTTATTGCCGTATTTTTTTTTTACTTAATCCTCATAACATTATAACTTTTTCTGCAACCTACTTCCTCCAAAAATCACAACTTTATTTTGTTTTGTTTGTTTCTTATAATAATAGTACTTTTTTAAAAAAGTTTTTTTTTTTAATATTGAAACTTAATGCTACCAAAATGATGTAATTCTCCTAAAATTATGAATTTTTCTCCTTAGATTGCAAAATTTACTACTGATTTTTTGTCTTGTTGTGCCGCGAGCACAACAGCTGCGTGCTGTGAGTGGCCCCCAGGCCGCACTTTGGACACCACTGTCATAGCTGATTGCCAGCAGTAGAGAATTTGACTCCCCATTGTGCTGCGTGCTGCCTGACGCAGCGAGGGAATGCCGGGCGTCATGGCGGCCCTGCAACAGCAGAGAAGACGGGTGACTGAGCATGGACAATAGACACCGAGTGCGATTTGTTAAGCGAGGTGACACCCGGGTGCATTGTTCCCACAACACACGGGGGTGGGGCGCCCCCACATCTGGCCCGCCGTGTCGAGGTCTTCGTCCTCTTTCCGGAGAGGCGAGCTGCGCCGCCCTCGCATTCTCATGCTAATACACGCAAGGCAGCAGCAGATGTGAAACATTTGGTTTCGTTCTTGTCCACTTGTAAAGGAATAATGGGGCCCCGTTATCATGACTTCGGGATTGTTTTGTTCCTCGATGTGTCGTAAAATAAAGAAAGAGTTCATGGAGGTGGAGGACAACTTCCCTGGTGGCCTCCGTGTGGCCTGGAGCCGCTGAGGGGACGCCGGTGCACTACGACAGGACGCTGTTATATTTTTTGGGTTCACTTATTTGTACTGCATGCACACTTGGAAATAATACATAATTAAACATTTTGAATGCATCCTTTTCACCACAAGTGGCGTCCAACTACAACCAACTCACACTTTTCTACTACAAAAGCATCAACAATGTACACGTTAGTAGGATGCTACACATAAAAACAACATGAACAGTACAGTTAGAAAATGGCAATGACATAAAAGTACAAACTATTGTCCTGAAGTATCACTTTGGGTTCACTTACTTACTAAAAGGTGAGCTAAACTGTAGCTATGGCAACGCTTGGGCTTACTTGCGCTTGCTAGCACACAGTTAGCTAACTATGGCCATTTGGCTGTGTCAAGGTGGTTAAAATGCTGATGTCATCACAAGAAGGCTTATAGTCTCCCCAACTGCCAATTGTATTGATTTAAATGTATTTGTTTAATTGATCTTTTTTCCAGTTATTAGGTGCTGGTTAGACATTGGCTGACCTGGCAACCCTATTGGTTGAAAAAGCTAGTGTAAACAGGAAATAGCAAAAATGGCTAGCCATTTGGGACAGTTTAGTATTATATAGCATAAATTACGACATATCTTAAGTCAATATGTGTTTAAAAAACGTAACATCTTGTTAACTTTGAGACGTAGCCACTGGCTGTAAACTATCCACTTTATAATGTAACCGTTTAATTAGTGCAAAAACCCCTGAATAGGCGGTTTAGCAGTAGGTACATGTCCCCACCTTCCTGATAAATGATTGGCTCCTGACGGTTTGTGCCTCCTCCCGATTGGCCCAGAAGGATGCCTGTCAACCACACCGACAGGCAGGACA
Source organism: Doryrhamphus excisus (assembly GCF_030265055.1). Classification (NCBI taxonomy): domain Eukaryota; kingdom Metazoa; phylum Chordata; class Actinopteri; order Syngnathiformes; family Syngnathidae; genus Doryrhamphus; species Doryrhamphus excisus. The sequence goes on along the minus strand of NC_080472.1, from coordinate 22,994,270 downwards.
AGTTTACTCCACACACGTGTAGCTATGCACCAGAGAGTGACAGGTTGCACTCACCTGTCAACAACACACACCTACAGCCACAGCCGTGATTTCCGGGTTCGAACATACTTTCTCGCTGCAGGTGTTTCCAAAGGCGGATGAAGTCATCGATGTCTTCATGGCAAGAAGACGACTCGGCGATGTGCGCCTAGCATGGCGGTGCCCACCGCAGCGACCACCCAGGGATGGCGCTCATCGGTGAACCGGACCCCCCAGTCCCGCACCGTGTCCCGGCGGTCGGCGCTCATGCTGGGCTCCCTGCTCGCCGCTCTCCTCGTCCTGCTGCTGCTGACGCACCGCCTGGCCGCTACGACCGGCCGGCCGGCGGCGGAGCTCGACGCTGGCTCGGCGGTGTGGAGGAGGAGGCTGGAAGAGGCGACGGGCGACGCGGCCTCCGGGCGCTCCTCGCGGGCGCTCGCCGACGAGGCTGTCCCCCGGAGGGTGTCGCCGAGGTTCGCGGGTAGACTCGGCCCGCTCGGGGAGGGCACCAAGAAGCTGCCCCAGGCGCTCATCATCGGCGTGAAGAAGGGAGGCACCCGGGCTCTGCTGGAGTTTCTTCGGGTCCATCCTGACATCAGGGCCGTGGGGGCCGAACCGCACTTCTTTGACCGCAACTATGACAAGGGCCTGGAGTGGTACAGGTGAACAACACTATACACACTACTTACATAATACTTGCACACTCTTTACAACCTTTTCATTCAAATACTACTCATTCGTCGACTTGTTCGTGTCATGTTTTACAACTTTATGCAGTTTTTGCAGAGATTTAATAAAAAGTCATGAGAAAGTAAATCATATGAAACTATATATGAATATATGAAACTGCAACTCTGTGGAAACATAAAACTTTGATGCAACTTTCTATATGTTAATATATCATAATGACATTGACATGTACTGTATATATTCATTTATATCTACTCGTGGAACTTCTTGTGAGTCTGTAATATTTGACTTTATCATGAAACTGAACTTTTAAACAACCTGATAACTTTTTTTTACAAGCAAACCAATTCAGATTTGTCAGCGGCGACCGATAAACTCAGTCTTTTACTTTGGAACTCATTGAAAGTCATTGGAATATGATAAAGATATTACATAAAATTAATAAAAATAATTTATGGGGTTATTCTCATTCAAGTATTTTTTCAGCTGAAATATAATCGCTTTTAATTTTTTATGTTTTTAGGAATTGAATTGCATGAAAAATGTTTCAATGTATATGTGCAAAAAATACATTGAAAGCTTTATAACTTTTAATTGTTGGAAGATTCTCGTGAAAGTTTTGTTAGTTTTACTTTTTTTTTTTTAATTGCGTGAAAAATATTCCACCACAAGAACTTTTCCAATGTACCATCAATACAACTTGCTTGCAACAGTTTTATTTTTTAAGAAGTTTTCTGACATAATGTCAGGTTTTAGCCAAGCGATAAAACGCTACAATAAGTTGATTTACTTTACTTTTTTTTAATTTTTCTATTTAAATAAACATTATTTTGAGCTTTCGGTGAAACCAAGTAGAAGAAACACATACATGGTTATCATGGATGCGCCCTTCAGGGTTTTATGTCGCCTTTGCGGTACCAGTCGTCCATTAGCGAGATCGGCTGATGCCATGAAGCACAAATGAACCTTCGTAGATACCGATCACCGATCATTAACTACTATTGGCTAGATCATTCCAATGGAAAATAGTAATTATTAAAAAAATTAACTTTTGTGTTTTCTTTCTTTGTTTTTTGTCTATATTTTTGCAAATTAATTTTGTTACTAATTGACTCAAATTGAATGCATGTTTTGGAATAATACAAAAGCATGGGAAGTTAATTGTTCGATTATTTCTTTTTTAATTCAAGATAACAAAATGATACGAATACAAACAAATATCTTCATGAGTTAAAAGAGTTACTTTATTGAACAACTTTAACTTAACTTTATCTCCACTCAAACAGTGTGGCTGTGGTCTTTATGCTATTTTGTCATCTTGACAACAAAACGCCTGAATTCAACACTTACAAAAAACTACAAGACATAATTATTATCATGACAAGGAGATTGAGACTTGACAGTACGTGCCCCTTGAACGTGATATCTACGTCCCTTTGGGACAAAAACAAGCTCAGAACTAATGGCATTGCTAGTTTGTTTGAAAAACTAAATGTTCCTGCGGTAAAAAAAAGTCCCATTTGGAGTCTGATAACTAACGGCAATATGTTGATCAAACACGTGGGCGTTGATTGGTCGAGCCGTCAAAACCGAAGCCGTTGACTTTGATTTTACAGACCAGTTTTGATTCTGGTGGCAATACGGACTCAATACGGACTCAATACGGACTCAATACGGGCATCGGCAACCCAACGTGATACGTACAGATGCCCATCGGTGTTTGTGAACGGCTTTGAAAGGCACATGCTGATCACGGTTGATCGTTGAAATGATCAAATGATGAATTATTGTTTGTTCTTCCATCAACAAGTAATAATATTGTTGGGAAAAACGGTACATTTATTCTCTCTCCTCATGGTGGACTATGCTAAAATCCTACTTTGTGATTAATTTGCTCTGTCAAGGCGAGCGTCGTGGGTTCACGTTTCTGCGGGCCGGCTGGGGAATAATGGTGCCCCCCCGCCCCGCCCCCCCTTGGCTTGTGTGTAATGGGGCCGTGCTATTAAGAAGGATTAGGGCCGTAATGAAAGGTTACCTGGATGTCTCAGGAGGAATCATTCACCTTTTGGATGGAGCCAACAGCGTTTAGGCGGCCGAGACCACCAAACTTTTACTCACTGACAGCCCCCCCCCGCCCCCCCGCCCCTTCTCCGACTCTTAGTCCTCCCCCCACAAGCAGTCTGGCTCGCTCCCATTTCTCTCTCTCACACACCTCCCTCTTTGTTCCTCCATGAGAGTGAACATTCTCTTTTTGCCATCACTCTTTCTCACCCTTCTGTTTACCTATTCATCCATTGTGGGATTCAAGGGGGGGTTATATCCATGAGGGTCCCATCTATCCTGAGACGCTGCCAAGATTCCCTGGAATTTTGGACCGTGCCTCCAAGGACACCCCCCCCCACACACCCCTCCTCTTTTATGCTGCCCATTTAGAAGAGGAGTAGCCTTGAATGGCAAAGAGGAATAAATAAGTGTTAAAACAACAAGAGCCACTCTGCAGGGGTTCATGTGCTGGGGTGCTATGCTTTGATTGCCCCCCCCCCCCCCCCTCGCCCCATTGCCCCCACCCCCTTCTAAGATGGGAAGTGGTGGGCTTGGGGTCACGAAGAGGCGCCTTTGTGCCCTGGAAGAGTTTGTGTTGAATGTGTAACTTCATCGACATAAGTATCAGATCTTCCCGAGACACCCCGATAACCCCCCCCCAACGCACCCCCCCAACGCACTCCCACCCCTTTTGACTTTTCAAGGCTGCAAGAGTTTGGATCTCAGCGAGGTCGCCACTTGATCTTGGCGAGAAACATCAGCATCATCGTATGCGCCGTCATCTCTCATCATCTGCACGCAGGAGGCGTCCATCTTTGTAGGATCTTTGTTTATGGCCGAGGCCAGCCCCGCCCCTTCCCGATGGGAACCTGCAGACCGTATTTTAACGCCTCCTAAGCTCCTAATGGGACGTGGTGGCTCCCTCTCCGCCGCTCTTGTGGGAGTTTCCACGCGCTGCCCCAAATGGTCGCTGGCGCAGGCAGAACGCGGCGATGCCGTGATTTGCTGTGATTCATCAGAAGGAATCCTTCGCCGTCCGGGACGGCGACCTTTAGCGTGACCACATAGAAAGTCAGCCATGTTCTTCAGAGGCTCGTTCAGGAAACCAACACCGCCTCTTAATTGCCCGGCCAGCTTGTGTAACGTTTCACCACACACACACACACACACACACACACACACACACACACACACACACACACACAACCTGTAGGACGCGTAGAGGAAGGAGCGTAGCGAACGCCACGGAGTCAGGACGCAGCCGTCTGGGGTTTGCGGTCAGCTTGGATTTCCCAACATGCAACTTTCACCCGTCTAGACTGGAGTTTGTTGGACAATATCTGGGTGGGCGGGGGCGGGGGGTGGAGGGTGGGGGGGTTAGCCTTTCTTTAATGGGTTAATTAGCCTTCATAAAAACATGGCTGACCCGTTAAGCGTAAGGTCGGCGTGCGGCCCACGCAGCCACACACCGCCTCACGCGTTGACGTGTTGATGCTAAACTGTCGGCAAGGCGGGAATATTTCATGCCTCCGTGACAAAATGTCCCCTTTTGTTGCATCCTTCCATGAAAAGCCGTTTTGGGGTTTCCCAGCCTTCGGAGGGGCGGCGGTCCAAGTCCGAGTGGGTGTCGATTAATTGGCTGGCGGGCTCTGAAGTGCGTCCTTGTTTGCCGCCTTCACTTGCAATTAAGCGGAGAAAAGTTGGGAGGCACGGAAAACATGACGGAGGGAGCCGGAGAGGCGGGATGTTGGGAAGCGTTGGGAAAAGATCACTTGAGAAAAGTTCAGGAATGACGGCAGACGCTTTTTGGTGCTGCTCGGTTCGGCCATTAGCAAACATTAGCCGACAAGTCAGACGACATGACATGAATTGACTTTGACGACATTCACTTGATGATGACAACTTGAACAAGAAATAAATATATAAAAATGTAAATAAATATTATTCAACTGCTTTTCCTCAATTGACCAACAGTTTTTGCTGCTTTATCAAAAGTAGAGATATCAATATATTATATTTTTTATGGATATCCTGTACACTAGGTTGATATCATCTTGTTCTTTTTTCATCCAAAAATGTAATCAATTCTTATTATTGCAGTTATTAGTAATAGTTCAAAATTAATTTGTATGTAAGTATTGTTTTATCAGTATTATTCATTCAAAAGATAAACAATGACTGATCTTTTAGCACTAAAAAACACACACATTAGTGGTCTCTTCATTCAATAAAATTAAAATTATTATTGTTAGTTTTTCTTATTAATTCTAAATGAAAACAAAATGATATTTTTTTTAGCACACACACATTAAGTCCAAAAAGTAAATAAATAATTATTATTATTAATAATACTTTGCAATTAAAACAAAACGATTTCTTTTTAGCACTAATTGAAAACACACAAATTAGCATTTTTCTTTTTGCTCCACAAATGTAAGAATTCTTATTATTGGTATTATTATTATTATTATTTAAACATGAAAACAGAATTATTAGAATATTAGATATTTTTATTAGAATATTAATATTAGAATGAATGTTGTATTTTAACATATCTTTTACTTGTTTTTATTCAACTCCATTTTTCTGTAAAGTTTCTGAGTATTTTGAAAAGCGCTATACAAATAAAATGTATTATTATTATTATTATTATTATTATTATTACTATGACAGTATTCTTTGACTCTGATACCACTGTTTGAATATCCCAAATAAATATTATTGTAAACATTATACTAAAATTAGCAACAAAAGAGTTATTGAAAAAAATAAGTCAACTTAAATGAAAAGATGTCCTCCAACTATTTAAGTAATAAATGGGAATCCCATTCAATAATTATTTTTATGCCAATACATGCCGATAATATGAGCTGGGTGCTATTAGCGGACACCCCCAACTGAAAGTGGTTTTGGAAAAAGCAGGCGGGAAGAACCAGCAAGTCCGAATGAGTCGGGATGGGAAGGGTCTTCTAAGCTAGGTGGATTTGGCCCAAAGTCGGGAACCATTTCCAAAAGCGCTATGGAGTGTGTCACATCTGCTAACGGCAGGTTGGAGGAGGAAGGCGGGGCGGGCGAAGCGGAGCCCGGCGGAGGTCTCGGGGTCCGGGGCGAGGTCGCAGCGGGCACACAGCGGATGTAACGTGATCCCCACAGACCTCCTGAGCATGAGCTCTGAGCCGCCTTTGGATCGTGAAAGTGATTATCGAGGTCCGCGATTGTAAAACTGGGACACTCACCTCCCAGGGAAGGCATGCAACGCACCGACGGGTCCCCCGGCCCCCCCGGCCCCCCTCCCTCCTTCACTCGCCAACTCCTTGACCTCCGCCACCCCCTCTGACATCCTTACATTCTCTTAGCAGCTGAACCTGCGAGGCCCCAAGCAGGGGACCCGAGGCTCTCCAAAGTAGCGCCTGTCAGCAGCTGCCCTCCGGCATGTGGGGAATCTAACCCCCCCACCTGACCCCGATGGGCGGGTGAGGACAGGTCGCAGGTGCGGCGGCGCTCTCCACCTGGATCACCAGCACCTGACACACAAAAATAAGGGCTGTTGTTATGCCGCTCGCCAGCTAGCATGAGGCTAACCGGATACCCGATGGATGCATTTGGAGCGGGGGGGTCAGGGGTCACCAATTGGCCGAACGTGCCACCCTCAGACCTTGGACAGATGGCTGGAAAAAACATTGGCGCTCGGGTTACATTGTTTCTAGGATTGCGTTGTTTATTCACTTTTGGGTTTGTGTGTACACAAGTGGACAACCTGTGCGACCCCCCCGGCCCCCGCCGTCACATCTCGCCCGCTCCGCTTAGCAGCTGTTGCGCCTTTTATGAGGTATTAGCCCATACATTAACCGAGCTTTTATTTTGGGATTCATATTTCCAAAGGTTTGCGCGGGTGGGGAGGCTAACGTTTTATTGTCCTCCGTGCAAAAAATACACGCTGGAATGGCCGCCATCGTCTTGGTGGGACCTTTTCAGCACGGGACGCTCTTTCCGGAGCTCAGGTTTGAGGCTGGAACCTGAACGTCCAGGCCATTTGGGCGGTAAACCTTCCCAAATGATGCATCGGGAGGCTCTGGGATGATTTAGGATTTGTTGCCAAGCCTCCGTTTTTGGGGTCCACCGCGGCGTTTGCGTGGTCGGAGCGTGTACACGTCACACACGTGTGGGTTGGCGGCGTAAACCAACACCTCAGCCTGATGGAGCGCTTCCTGTCCATCTTGCAGGCGGCTTCTTTCCACCAGCGTGTGGAAAGCCTGGGAATCGACAAAAAGAAGGAAGTCCTTATGCGTCTTCCATGTTCCATTCCAACGGGAGTGTTTGCTTTAAAAAAATTATAATTTTTTTCCTGGCATGCGTCTCCATCACTTAGAAAAAACTGTTGAAGGAAGTTTTTCTAGGGCTGTTTCAGGGCCTTCCAAACACGCAATTGCTTCCCGGCCGCACGCTCGGAGGCACGGATGCTGGCACAGCGGCCATGTTTGCTATCTGCAGCCGCCTGTGTGGCGATAGCAAGGAAGGCTCGGCTTTTTTTTGGCCGCCGCCAATCGCCCTGGCAGCGCGAACGCCGCTGTCATGGACGGAGAATACGACAGACGGCACCTCGGGCACGGCTGCTGACGAGCGCCCAACCTCTGCCTCGGAATAAGCCTCTATCTGCAGTGTGTGGAACGGGCATCCGTTGGCATGACGACGACAACAACACCATTTCCAGTCTTGGTCGGAACCAGAGTTTCACGACTTCTATCTGGTTCCCAATCTGTGAAAATGGCCGCTTTGTTGTTTTAATGTTGATTTTAATGGAAGCGCTTTGGTCACCAAAGGGCTCTCCAGATAAAAGCTGATTGATTGATTGATTGATTGATTGACAACACCTAGTTTGTTTTGATGACCACAGTCATACAACCTAAGGGATTTTCAGCCTATATGTGGTTCCTCTAGTCTAAATCCAGCTGTTGAAAAGGTCAAAGATCAGGTCTTGATCGGCCTTAAAGTCCACCAGGAGTCTTCGCCTTTTTGATTTTCTCCGTCACGGCTCTCATTTGGAGGCAAGATGGCTGACAGCTTCCGCGGCGCATGCCAGGCGTCTTGATTAAGGAGAGGAATGTGCTGGAAAATGAGTTTGCCACCCCGGATGGCTTTATTGATAGATGGAGCGCAACAGCTCCGCCCGCCGTCTTTCAGCGCAAAGATGGCGGAGAGCGATGGCGGAGAGCGATGGCGGAGAGCGATGGCGGCGCGTGCAGCATCCAGGCAGTGATTGATGCGGCGACCACCGAGTGCGGGGAAGCCACTCGGTAATTCAATGACTCTTAACCTGCACGCTAGTAATTGTTACTGTAAGCGGGTCTGACTGCGTTAGACAGGAAGGAAATTGCTCTGGAAGGAAGTGGTCCAGCTAACAGTAGCGCGGGACGCCGCCGCATGCTCGCTACGCTGGAGCGGAAGACAAAGACCTTCTTTTTGTTGTTTTCCCTCTCCCTCCACGCCATTATCCCTTCCTGCTAAGATGAGGATTTGCATGTTAATGAGCCCGTGGTGGACCAGAACCGCAGAAGATGATAGATGAACCGTGGCGGAGAGATTATGGAGGCAAAGTGGAGGAGGAGTTTTTCCACACATGCTACCAATTGAAGGGAGAAAGCTGATTAGCGCTTCCAGCCAGTGGGAAGTTGCGGCCGGTTAGCCTAGTCTGGTTCTGAGATCCCGTAAGACCCAGGTGAGCTGGAGCCTATCCCGGCTGACTTTGGGCGAGAGGCGGGGTGCACCCTGGAATGGTCATGGAGCGCTTGTTTTCACACACGTCTTCACTCTCGCCAACCATCCATCCATTTTCTTCCGCTTATCCGGGTCCGGGTGGCGGGGGCAACGGTCCGGACATTTTCAATCACTTTATGAAACAAACAACCGCGCCAATACAACCGTTGTATCGGAAAACTATCGGAATGTAGACATTTCAAGCACATTATAGCCAACTCCATTTACAGTTTTCCTAGTACCCTTGGAACTATCATAGTATGGCAGAAAACGAGTAGTAGTACCAACGACCAAAGCCTCCAGATGATTGGCGTCTTTGCGTTTGAATGAAGGCTATCAAGCGACAGCTAGCAACAAAATAAAACACATTTTTGGAAGGTAGAGAACAGTTTGTATCCATGTTCATTCATTCATTCATTTTCTACCGCTTTTTCCTCACGAGGGTCGCGGGGGTGCTGGAGCCTATCCCAGCTGTCTTCGGGCGAGAGGCGGGGTACACCCTGGACTGGTGGCCAGCCAATCCCAGGGCACATATAGACAAACAACCATTCACACTCACATTCATACCTATGGACAATTTGGAGTCGCCAATTAACCTAGCATGTTTTTGGAATGTGGGAGGAAACCGGAGTACCCGGAGAAAACCCACGCATGCACGGGGAGAACATGCAAACTCCACACAGAGATGCCCAAGGGTGGAACTGAACCCTGGTCTCCTAGCTGTGAGGTCTGCGCGCTAACCACTAGACCGCCGTGCCGCCTGTATCCATGTTGTTTCTTCTTATTCCACTTTAGAACTTGATCCTTATTACCTTCCTACTTCCTGCTGGTGATCGGACTCAGGTGTTTTGCTTCGAGCCTCGGTTATTGTTGTTCCGTCCTTGTCGGCCCCAGCAGCCATTGAAGTCTTTGTGCTGGTCAGAAAGCCTTTGAGTGGGCCGGACTTATTGATCCTATTGATCCTATTGTTTCCGTGTGTCAAGGTTGACCTGGCAGGTCCGGAAGACTTTTTGCTTTTTATGGCTTTGGTGTTTGAACGCCCCACCTGGAAACGGACACCTCAGGAGCAGCAGATAAATCACCTTTACAGCCAAATCTATTTTTCCTGGGCCACGCCCCTTCTTCCTCCCCCCAATCAGCTGGCAACATTCGTTCTTGTCGCTGGCGTTGAGATGGATGGACCCTCTCCGCATCCAGCTGTGTTTTTAAGAGCGGGATCCGCCATCATTTGCATTTAGCTGCTCAGGATGGACCCCCGTCAAGTCAATCCCACCTTCAGGCACATGGTGGCCGTCTCGCGTCTCGCCATCCATTTTTAGTTTTATTGGTCGTATTTGGGTCATCGATAAAGAGGAGGAGCCAGGTCATGAGAGTCGACATCCGCTAAGAAGGTGCTGGTGTGTTCTTCATCCACCACTAGATACGCCCCCCCCCCTCAACAGACCCCCACATGAATTATTAAGGCAGCCAATTAGCAAGACTGCATTATTCACCAAGAAGCTGTGATTGCGTCCATTAACTGTGGCGCTCTTCCTTGTCTTCCCGTCCCGCGTGACAAGCCATGTATGGAGCGTTGAACACGTTCCGTCTTACGTGTCGGTTTTTGTAGGATTCGCTTTTTGCTGGACCTTTTAGAACAAAGAGGACCAGGACCATGCCTCAGCAACAGGTGGCGCTATACCCGCTAACCGTGAGGTCTGTTTTTTGGAATTAAAGGCATCACAACAACAAAAGCAAAGGCAGGAAACAGGAAGTCATACATCTGCACTGATAAGCTAACACTGACACGGTTTTCCAAACGGCTTCAGTGACCTGAGACTCTCTTCCCGTCATTCCACATCAGGGTCCTGTCGGATTGTCACCGCCATTTATGAAACATATCTTGGAAGAATCCGTCTTTCCTGGCTGGAACGCCCTTCCACGGATGCCGGATGTTTGTTTGGTAAAAGTCATTCGTTATCATGAACTTATCTGTGGAACGCACACACAGACTTCCTGTCGTCATGGAAGCACCTCGGAGATGCTAGCAGCGTTTCCCATGTTGTACATTAGCCTGCTTGCGTCTTCATTGAACGTAGCTTATGTTGGATAGATTTGATTGGATGAAGATGTTGGACTGCCGTGCGTGATTGAGAACATCCTGGCCTTCATTAAGACTTCCATTAAGTCCGCTGAGATGCTAGCGTATTGGCTCTGCTCTTTTAGGGATTCACCTGCAGCGTTGATTTATGGACCTTCCGAGACCAGCCAGCGTAATTAGGCTCATGTTGTCAAGGGCCCCCGCCGCCCCCGCCGTCCCCGCCTGTGCTTGATGATTGCGCGGCGGGTGAAGCGTTGCGTGAACGACGCGGAGGCTCCCAGCGCAGCCCCGCCCCGCCACTGACACGCCATTTGTTACCGTCACACTATTTTCCACTCAGCGGCCCAGCTCAAGTAAATGTTATTTTGCACTTTTTCTTTGCTCATTTTTGCCAAGTACCTTCTAAACGCTGTCGGCCGGGATCCAGCAGTCGGGATTTACCCTCCACCCCCCCCCCGCCACCTCTTCTGCCCACAAAGCTTTCAGCGCCTGCTGCCAGCCTGCCAGCGCTTCATGGTGCGCTCTTGCATGCACAGCAGTCGTCCAAACGCACCTTTGGGAAGGGGTCCTCAAGATGTGCAGGATCAGCCTTCCCTCCTTTATCGCTGCTAATTGCTAACAGACCCAACAGTGATAAGTGAATTCCCACAAAGGAGGATTCCTTGTTTACAAATAGAATATAGAAAACTTGTTGACAACCTTCTAAGTTGGATATTGAACGTTATTAGAGCCCTCTGGACATACCTTTACACCCCTAAGACATAAGAAGAGGACAATAAGACATCAATAAGACATATACTGTGTACTATATACACTGTACTGTATATAGTACACAGTATACTGTAGGCTCAGACATGTTAGAATTGAAAGAGTCCCTTGTAAAGTGGAATTGGCCTTTATGTATTTTCTCACAGGCAACTGTCTGTTAAAGGTTTGCAGCATTTCTTGAAATGCTGGCTTTTCAACTGAATGATAGAAAAAATTGAAATGAAAAAAATTTTATGTGGCAAGCTAGGACTAAGCTAGCTAAGCTAGGACTAAGCTAGCTAAGCTAGGACTAAGCTAGCTAAGCTAGGACTAAGCTAGCTAAGCTAGGACAACCTAAGATGCACCACCTGAACTCAATAGGAGGAGAACACGAATAGCAACAAGTGCGAGTGAAAACGGAAAAAGCAAAATCAGACCGACACAACACAGGACAAACAGGAAGTACTACCAAAATAAAAGCATAAAACGGGAAACATCTCAAAATATATGGAGGCCACTAAAATGATTGAGCTCATTTTTAGTAGCAAGCTGCTGTGGTGGCGTCATGGCGTCACGATGCCAGTAAAGTAGTTCTTGGGCGTAACAATGTTAATAACAATAATAATAATAATAATACTAAACAATGTAGATGTCGCTTGGTTACATCATTTAAATGGGGTATTGTCTGTGCTTTTTGGAGTTTTTTTCAGAAGGCTTTATAGACGGAATACGTGCATTCTCAGCTGTTGCTTTTTATCTGTTTTTGTATCTTTATAATACCAGGAAAGAGAAAGGCATGTGTGTTCATGTTTTGCATAAGGATTGTGAATTTAAAAACATGCATGTTTGTGTGCACATGGGCATACGGATATTTGTCTTCACGCTAATGGGAATGCTAATGTGACATTGCTACACATTAGCCTCCGCCGGGAAAATGGACGATGCTAATGTTCATCTGGTTGTGCGTCTTGTCTTCAGTGATTGTGTTCCGCCGTTGTTACTATCTCCATATTCAATTTTGTAATGGTGATTCACGCCCCTCCCGCCCCTCCCGGCCCTCCCACCCCTCCCGGCCCTCGGCATCCGTCATCCGAGCCCTGCGGAATCCTCCCTGGATGCTAATGCGCTTCGAGGACAGTGGCGTCAGAGTGAAGTATTGAAAAACAAGCGACTGATTGATGGCGTGAATCATCACGTGAACACCTCATTTACCGTCACCAAGGCGGGGAGTCGGGGTTCTAATCTGGCGACGTGGGGGAATATTTATTATGATCTTAATGTGCGAAAACATAATGTTCTTCGCTCTGTTAAGCGTTGTGTATTTGCCATATTGATGAATTGTTTGAATTGCTTCAATGAAAGCTTTATTCGTAATGACGGACATGGGATACTTCAGTCATTTACTGATTTAGCTCCAAGAGAGGAACCAAACCGGTAAGGTTCTCGGGGACTACACTGCATTCTTTGTCCTCCGCCCCCCTCAAATGCCATTTTATTTGGAACGCCATCCGTCTCCGCACGGCGAGGCCCCGACAGGCTACGCCATTAGCACGTTGTCAGCGGCTCCTCAAACGCCACCGTCCTCTGTTACACTTCATATTCAGCCCCGGGGATGGGGTTACCTCCCTGCAGTCCGGGGAGGAAGAGGAGGCCCCCTTCTGGCTCACAGCGGGGGCTTGATTGGGGGGTCCCGGCCGAGCCGCCGGCGACCGCCGGCTCCGGTTTAACCCGGGCAATTTATCACTAATTCTTTGCAACAAAGAAAGTGAAAGTCGGGGTTGTTCCACCTCAGCGGACGCCGGGCTCGTTCTGATTGGCTCTCCAGTTCATCACGCCATCCAATCAGGAAGTAAAGCACCAAATATTAGAAAGTACTTCCAGGCTAGGCGAAGAAAAAAAGCGCGAGTTGTGTTAAGTGGGAAGCGTCCGTACGTGCTAATCTGCTCTCGAGCTGGCTGTGGCGCTCTCGCCGAGGCTTGGCACGGGAACGCAGGAAGCGGTGCCAGACGCTTTGTGTTCCCGAGCCTGGGAGAAATGTTCCCGGGGGGAGAAAATGGCGGAACAGACGGAAAAGAAGAGCCCACAAGAGACGCTGGTAATCGCTTCTCTGGAAGGTGGCGTCCGTGTGATGCTCCACTCTCATCCTCGTCTATCTAGCGCCTGCTTCTCTTTCGTCGCTTGGAGCCGAAACCCGAGATGCGGGCTTTCGGCGATGTCACACATGTGCGGCTTTAGCCGCCTCGTAAAACGCCTTTCCATGCTAGCCAAGCGTAGACCTCCGTTTTAAAACTTTACTGGCGGATATTTGGACTTTTGTTACACTTTGGATCTCCGCTTTCATTTGCAGATGATCTTTCACTGCTTCTCGCCTGAGCCTGGGCCCTGGGCCCGGGCCCTCGCCCATGCCCTCGCCTTCACCCTGAGCCTGAGCCCTGGGCCCGGGCCCTCGCCCATGCCCTCGCCCTCACCCTGAGCCTGAGCCCTGGGCCCGGGCCCTCGCCCATGCCCTCGCCCTCGCCCTGAGCCTGGGCCCTGGGCCCTGGGCCCACGCCCTCGCCATGCCCTCGCCCTCGCCCATGCCAACGAGCATCACTTGGTCTCATTTTTGATGGCCATAGGTTGGGGAAAGCTACAGAACATATTCCAAAAAATAGATTTAATCAATTATTAATTGGGCTGTCAAAGTTGTCAAACGCGTTATTGACGTTAACAGAAGTCTCTTCCTGTTTGACCCTCGGCCGCCACCGTAGTTTGGTTGAAGGATGGTAACTCTGGAGAAATATTGATGGGAAACGGAGAAATAAAAGAGTATTTAGATTGCTAAAGTTAGCTTCAAAGTCCTGGCAGATGGCTCTTGTAGCAAGACCAAAATTATTTGGATCTACTGTTGCTGTGTTGGACTTATCACGGACTTATCACAGGTATTGTTGTTATTGTCATATCCAGTGCTACCTTAGCTTTTCTCTTATGGTAATTTAAATACTTATGCATACATGTGCATAAGACATTCTTCCAAACAATACTGACATATTTATTCCTTGGAAACAATGTCAAGAAAAGCCGTTGCGGCAGTTTTAGCATCAAGCTAAGCGATGTAAATAGCAATGAAAAGTTCCATGGTGGAGCAGATGTTCAACCATAATACACAAACACAAGATGTATCATCACGTGTTTATCATTTTTATGAGTTAGCCATGCGTACGCTCAGTCAGCAGACGTTAGCACGCAGCGTCTTAGCTAAATAAACATGATGGTCAAATCAATGGTCAAGTCGCCAATGGCTTCGTTTAGCACGACAAAGCTGAGCCGCCACGTCTTCATCTGGGAAACCTTGGAGAAACCTTGGAGAACCCTGGACACCCCCAGACCAAGACAGTGTCTGCAGACAGGACTTTGCTGCCGGATGCTTCTTTCCTAATCTGCAGTCCGTCTTCCAGTGTGGAACAGATGCCAGCTCAAAGCTGGAATTCATCAGGATGAAAAGAAGTGTTTGTTGCGTCCTCCATGAGGGAACTTGGAACGCCTCCGTGGCGTCTAAACTCAAATATGACTTTGATGGATGTAATGAAGATGTTTTGTTGCTAGTCTCGTTCATCGCTTAGACCAGAGACCAGAGACTCATTTTGAGGTCACGTTTGCTGAAAACCACATGACATTAGCGCTCTAGACACCAGACAAGCCTTGGTTCCTAAGGGGGTTTTGGGTAATCCACTTGGTTTAGGGTTAGGGTTAGGGTTAGGGGGTTCCGCGTTCTGCCCTGGGCTCGAACAAAGGTCCGCAGAATGATATCCCAGAGTGCTAGCCATCGCACAAGGTCAACTCAACACCCAGTAGGACTCTTCAGGTTTTACCAACCAATTCATTCACTGGCTGCCATCCTTTACACTCACCAAGAGCTGACCCCTATGGACCAAAACTCATATCCCCATATATGTAGGTTGAATATCAATATATGATATATATATATATATATATCCCTAGCCAGGTTAGCGCCGTTAGCTCTTCTATCTCATGTTTCCCATGACAACAGATGGTAAACATGGTTGATACCATCTCTAGCTAGCAACCTTTATACCGTCTTTTCCACTGTTCACTCCCGCTATGCAGCCTCCGCTCCGTCGCATCTGGGCGGGGATCGCCAGTCGTTCGGCGTAGTGTAGGGGTGCTCAATGCTAGCTGAAGATGGTAAACATGGTTGATACCATCTTTCCAGCAACCTTTATACCGTCTTTTCCACTGTTCACTCTTGATATGCAGCCTTTGCTCTGTCACATCTGGGCGGGGATCGCCAGTCGTTCGGCGTGGCGTAGGGGTGCTCAAAGCTAGCTGAAGATGGTAAACATGGTTGATACCGTCTCTTTCCAGCAACCTTTATACCGTCTTT
Organism: Doryrhamphus excisus; assembly: GCF_030265055.1. NCBI lineage: Eukaryota > Metazoa > Chordata > Actinopteri > Syngnathiformes > Syngnathidae > Doryrhamphus > Doryrhamphus excisus. The sequence continues at coordinate 22,978,554 of NC_080472.1, read as the reverse complement.
TCCGCTGTTCACTCCCACTATGCAGCCTCTGCTCCATCGCATCTGGGCGGGGATCGCCAGTCGTTCGGCGTAGCGTAGGGGTGCTCAATGCTAGCTGAAGATGGTAAACATGGTTGATACCATCTTTCCAGCAACCTTTATACCGTCTTTTCCGCTGTTCACTCTCGATATGCAGCCTTTGCTCTGTCACATCTGGGCGGGGATCGCTAGTCGTTCGGCGTAGCGTAGGGGTGCTCAATGCTAGCTGAAGATGGTAAACATGGTTGATACCGTCTCTTTCCAGCAACCTTTATACCGTCTTTTCCACTGTTCACTCCCGCTATGCAGCCTCTGCTCCGTCGCATCTGGACGGGGATCGCCAGTTGTTCGGTGTAGCGTAGGGGTGCTCAAAGCTAGCTGAAGATGGTAAACATGGTTGATACCATCTTTCCAGCAACCTTTATACCGTCTTTTCCACTGTTCACTCTCGATATGCAGCCTTTGCTCTGTCACATCTGGGCAGGGATCACCAGTCGTTCGGCGTAGCGTAGGGGTGCTCAATGCTAGCTGAAGATGGTAAACATGGTTGATACCGTCTCTTTCCAGCAACCTTTATACCGTCTTTTCCGCTGTTCACTCTCGATATGCAGCCTTTGCTCTGTCACATCTGGGCGGGGATCGCCAGTCGTTCGGCGTAGCGTAGGGGTGCTCAATGCTAGCTGAAGATGGTAAACATGGTTGATACCATCTTTCCAGCAACCTTTATACCGTCTTTTCCACTGTTCACTCCCGCTATGCAGCCTCTGCTCCGTCGCATCTGGACGGGGATCGCCAGTTGTTCGGTGTAGCGTAGGGGTGCTCAAAGCTAGCTGAAGATGGTAAACATGGTTGATACCATCTCTTTCCAGCAACCTTTATAGCGTCTTTTCCGCTGTTCACTCTCGATATGCAGCCTTTGCTCTGTCACATCTGGGCGGGGATCGCCAGTCGTTCGGCGTAGCGTAGGGGTGCTCAAAGCTAGCTGAAGATGGTAAACATGGTTGATACCGTCTCTTTCCAGCAACCTTTATACCGTCTTTTCCGCCGTTCACTCTCGATATGCAGCCTTTGCTCTGTCACATCTGGGCGGGGATCGCCAGTCGTTCGGCGTAGCGTAGGGGTGCTCAATGCTAGCTGAAGATGGTAAACATGGTTGATACCATCTTTCCAGCAACCTTTATACCGTCTTTTCCACTGTTCACTCCCGCTATGCAGCCTCTGCTCCGTCGCATCTGGGCGGGGATCGCCAGTCGTTCGGCGTAGCGTAGGGGTGCTCAATGCTAGCTGAAGATGGTAAACATGGTTGATACCATCTTTCCAGCAACCTTTATACCGTCTTTTCCGCCGTTCACTCTCGATATGCAGCCTTTGCTCTGTCACATCTGGGCGGGGATCGCTAGTCGTTCGGCGTAGCGTAGGGGTGCTCAATGCTAGCTGAAGATGGTAAACATGGTTGATACCGTCTCTTTCCAGCAACCTTTATACCGTCTTTTCCGCCGTTCACTCTCGATATGCAGCCTTTGCTCTGTCACATCTGGGCGGGGATCGCCAGTCGTTCGGCGTAGCGTAGGGGTGCTCAAAGCTAGCTGAAGTTTACCCAGGCACAGCTGGCTGGCATCCGTGAAGATGATCCTTCTGGTCCCCAAATCCAACGGAGCCACCCTGGTTCCAGTTAATTGGGAGTGGATGAGGAAAAGGAACCTTATTGTTGCTTAACTGCTAGAAATAAAAGTGCAGCAAAGGATTACTGGTGAAAGTGATACGGCCTGCAAGAAAATGGGATGGGATTGTCTTTCTTTCTTTTTTTCTTTTTTTTCTTTTCGTCAGAGAATGACTTCCCAGCTCGTGTCCACAGTTCCCAGATCTAACGCCGGGCTTCAGTTATCACACTTGAGCCTCCATGTTTCCAATTGACAAGCTTTTGTGTCTTTTTGTCCGTCCGCGCCGACATGTGCTCACCAACAGGCTGAAGTCATGATGACTGGGTCACCATGGCAACCGCCCCAAAGACAAAAGCTGCTGCCTAATTATCCCGACCAAAGCCTTCCAGTCATTCTGAAGCCGCGTATTCAAATCGGGCTTATGTGTGGCGTTTAAATACTCGTTCAAACACTTTGAGATTAACGCTATAGAACAGAAAATGATCCGGGAATAGGGTCGGGGGGGCGGGGGCCGGTCCTAATGAAGCCGCGTTCGGCGTGGAAGCCAACATTGGGGCGAGCACAATAGCGTCCAAATAAGCTGGGCTATTAAAGTCAAGTTTGGGTATCTTATCTCCTGCGAGCTGCTGAGCCCGGAGAAGCTGACTTGGCAAAGCGAGCGACGGCAGGGAAGCGTTGCTGAAGCTAATCCCGCTCAAGTGTCATCGCCGCGTGCTCCCGCTCTGTGTAACTCCCGGCAAAGTGGGTCAGGGAAGTATGAAACAGTCATGCGGCTCAGAGAGTCTCCGTAGTGGACCGGTGCGGTCCACGTGGCGATGATGGGCTCCGGTTAGTCGTAGCTTAATAGCGCGGCGGAAAACAACACGAATGTCTGGGGTGCTTGAGGCTAGCATGCTAATTCCTCCAGTAGCAAACATGCAATTAGCGGACTTAACTGTGCTGAACAGTGAAAATAAGACCAAGTGTAGGCTGGAAACATAAAGTCCACCTGGGTACGGCAATTCGGAATTTGAGCGGTTCTGGCCCAGACTTAACAGCAAATGGCGCAAAAACGCCCATAAAAATAAACATTTTTTAATAAATCATACTATTTCATAGTTGAATTTTTATTAATTTTTAAAACATCCAAATTTAAGCGTATTTTAGTTGGGGGGGGGGGTTGCCTAAATTCAAAATTATAGTATACTATAGTAAACTAAAGTATAGAAATATGATAAAACAACAACAAGGAATTGTCCAAATGCTAACATGGGCTACGTTATACTATGTCTTTGCTATCGCCTTTTTATGCCTACAAGCATAAAAGTGGATATAGGGGTGTTAGTTCATACCTAGAGGGCTCTAATATTGTTTAAAAGACGGCGGTAAACAGGTTTTGTATGCTATAACTCCAAAAGCTAACGCTGCAATAATTATTTTAATAATTGATTAATTAGTCAATTATTATTTTTTGATTAATTCATAATTTTTTAATCAGATTAAAAAAATATTTTTTTTTATTTCCGTCTCTTTAGCCAGAAATAGGAGATTTTAAGTAAATTAGTATCGGTTGCTCCTTGAATATTTTATTAAATTCATGTCAAATAATAGAAGAATAAATATGTTGGTTTAATAGTTTCAGTAAAATGTAAGTAATAATAATAATAACAAATATATAAATAAACATATACATATATAATATATAATAAATATAATAATAAAAATAAATAATAAATGTACGTAAATAAATAATAAATGTACACAAAAATACAAACAAATGTATGTTATACAAAACACAGTTACAGGATTTGGTTATGTTTATGAGGTTATGTTTCCTGCTGCCGAGATGCTCAGATGTACCAAGCTAGCATCGCTAGCGCGCTAGCATCAAGCGAGTCACCGGAGAGCCTAACGTTACATTTCCTCACTTTAAAACGCGACAAACAAACCAAGGATAAAGTCGTGATTTACCTTGCTGTCGGAATTTAGCTAAGCGCTATCACCCGATGACATCACTTCCTGAATGAGGCGCTATGAACTACAGTATAAATGTCCTTTATGCTAATTTACCGTTTGAACATGAAATATAGAACATACTTACAAACAATATAGAACATATTTAAGCAGAGTCGGGACCTTTTAAGTTGTAATCTTCTTGTGGTTAGCATGTTAGCTTCTAGCGTGCTCAGCAATGATTTGCAACATGGCTCCCGTAGCCTCTCCACCGACACTAAAACAATAAAAATGCCATACGATATAAACGTTCAAATCCATCTGGCTGTCGTTCCTCAGCCACACCTCCGCATCGCTCGCCATCGCCGATACGCCGTCTGGACCCGCTCTGATAGTCGGCATCTGAAGGGAGGCCTCTCAGCCGAGCGGGTGAATAATTCACAGAGCACGTAAAGATAAAGCCCCCCCCCCCCTTATGCAATAAACTGGGGACCGGCACAGCAGCAGCACAGAAGGGAAAAATGTATCCCGTTAAAAACACTACTGATAAATTTATAAGGACACACGGCAAAGCTAACTCGATAAAAATTTTACTGGAGCGCATAGTGGCGCTCGTACAGTACAGGGCGGCACGGGAAGAAAAATGAGGATAAACTGGAAGTGGGGGGGGGGGCGGCTAAGTGACACTCCAGCAGGCAGATTTATTTGTTCAGGATTTTTTCAGTGTTATTTCAACAGAGAGCCCGATACAATATTTCTCTCATAGTTCATTTATTATCCATATCAGACACTCACAAATAGCGCTGATTGTTGTTTTTTCTGACCGCGTAATGGACGGGGGCTCTAATATGGAGCCCCCGTCTGAGTTGGGAACTCTCCAAGTGGAGCCCCCACATATAATAAATCATTCCCACATTTACTTTTTGAGCTTTTTTTTTAACTGCCAGCCTGTCGTTGATTGAAATCGTGAAGCGTTGGACTTTTTAGCATTAGTAATTTGTCTATTGAATTTGTTTTTTTTTTACTTTTCACATGAACTTTTTAACTAGGACTCCTTTTCATGAAGCTTCCGTAGCACAAAACATCTTTAATGTTGTACAAATCACACGTGGACACAACATGGGAGTAGTAGTAGTCAGTACGTACCTCGGTACTTCACTTTTTCTTATTCAGTTGTTCCAAAACTTCAACAAAACCTGAAAAAAAATCAACAAAAATACTTTTTCATAGAGAATAATTATAGTTATATTATAATAGAAACTTTGAGGTATAAATGTGTGTAGTATATTTCCAAAGTAGGAGGCTTGTATTTCTACCTTGTGGGTTTATTGTTGACTTCGTACTCGGCTAGTTGACATAATGATGACTTGTCATGTGGTCACGGTTCATTATGGGTTGGTCTCTGTGCAAAAGTGGACCAAATACCCATTGCGCAATACTCAGTGGGTGTCTGCATCATTGGAAAAGCCAAAAAAAGGCCAGCATTGTTAGTCCAGTGAACGGCATCATCAATGGCGTCTATCACTTCAACAATGTCTCCGGCCGGTTTCAGTGTTGCATTTGTCAGCCATGTTTGGTGCTGATGGAGTCCACCCGGTACGGTGATGGTACTCAAGATGTTGTGAAGCGCAGTCCCGGTCCCTGGAATGCAACGTAATCTGGACTAATTGTTCTGCAAGGCACGTAACGCTGGTACAGTTGGCTTGGCGGGTGGAGTGGCGCTCGGCAGCCGTTCCTCTAAATCCCCATCCCTCTCCTCCGTGCCTCGACCCCCCGCTAGCATCCGCTGACCTGGCAAATATCTGCCGGGTCGGCAAGAGTGAGCGGCATTGGTCTTTGTTTGGCCTGCAAACAGCAGAAATATTGAGCCAATTACAAGATGATTATCTGGTGCTGGTGGCGGCGGGGCAGGGGGGGCAGGGGGCCCTGTGCTTCCCTGGCTGCCCCACAAAGACCAGGAGAGAAAATGAATGAAAGGCCAGCGAGGGCGGCGTGCAGCGTCCACCCCGCAGAGTCTTTACCGCCACTTGTCCATAGACAAGACGGCGGCTCCGAAGCGAAGCAAAGCAAAGCGTTTCCTGGAAGGAAAACACCAGGAGGCGACTGGCTTGCTGATGCCGTATTGTGCCTCCAGCCGGCTGACGGCAAACAAGACCTCACGCCGCGTGTCGGCGTTGATCGTGCGGCCTTTCTATGACGGGCAGACGTGAGTCACGTTCATTCACTAGCAGACCAAAGCGGAGATGCAGCAGACCGCTTCTTCTCCTCCGCTTGCCTCCACAAAGGCCGCATTGACCCACTGAAAACGTGAGGAGATGCCTTCAACCAAGCCGTCCTGGCGTCCGTCCTCCAGCTTTTCCACCTATTTCCACGTCATGACGTCCGCCCGCACGATGACGTTCTGCCAGGTTCACGAGACGTTCCTTCGCTCCCTTCCAAATTCCTCCGAAGTCGTCGTGTTCTTGGTTCTTGCTGTTTTTTTCTCCGACTACAAAGCACGCCAAAGATGTGAAGTTGATTTAAAGGGCGTGTCGGCGTCACGGGCATGGCTTTTTCTGCTTTCCGTACGTCATAGCGGTCGGATGAAGACATCAAACTCAAATACGGAGGTGCTGTAAATCTCCAAACACTTTGTTAGTTCAACTGTGCTGCCAGTAAAAGCTCTAAATATCTCCAGGAGGTGCAGGGCCCATCTTTAATGCCCATTTTAATCACCTTATGGCTTATGAATGAATTCCACTAATGCAGATGCATACCCCTGGGGTGGGGGGGGTGGAAAAAAATCGGAAAAAAATCAATCTTGTTGGAGACCATTTTAATATTAGTCATGAATAATACAGTCATCCCTCGTTTATTGTACTAAATCCACAAAGTAGGATTGAACATTTTGTAGTTAGAGGCTAGAAAACCTGTTTATGACTTTATAAATACGACTTTTAACACGATTAGAGATGTGAAATAACCCGTGCTAACATTTTTGCGTCCATTTTCAAGTTGAACTGAAGAAGCATCCTATGCTAACATATGCTAACAGATGCTAACCAAGGTTCCATCGTTGACTTGTGACTGTTGAAGAATGTCGTCTTCTTGAAATAACCATAAAAGTTGCATCGCCCCAACACGGACTAAGACTTACACTTGGTTGCCTCGCACGGCATCGACCCCAAAACCTTCCCCCACCTCGCCCCCGCCCCCAAGAGTGATCTTCCTTCCTCCTGCTGCATTGACCGCAGAACACGCTCCACGGCTGCCATCAAATATGGATGCCTCCTTTAGCGCGGCCTCATCTCTTTTTCATAAACACAATCGTGTTCTTGTTCTTGTGTCGTGATGTTGCGATGAGGACACATCCTCAGAATGTCGGAATTAGCATCGGGACGGCGATTGGCGTCCGGGTGGAGCGTTGATCAATACCGTTCAGACCGATGACACATGTTTGATGCCGGAACTCCCAACGGGAATCAGTCGGCGTGACCACCACGACCCTGGTAGGTCTGACTATGGACTCTTTGGGCGCCGAAGCGGCACTGATGTGAGAGGCGAGGCTCTCCATGCCGTCTTTCCTCGCAGATGCTGACTCCGGGGACCCGTGCGGTCATCCGGGTTTGCACTTGATCCGCCATTCGTGTTCCGACATCGGCCCCAAGGTGCTGACTGGCAGGTGGTTCCCATCATACCTTGCTGGTGGTGAACTCCACAACCCCAGACCATGATGGACACGTTTGTGCCGAGGACATTGACTATGAGTTAGCTGGAGGATTTGAACAGTTCCCAGCACGGCTGGGATCGGTAAATCTGGTCCAGTGTTCCCCCCATGTGGGACAGTTCTCTGTCCGTACCGTCCAACTACGGTCGTTAGCAACCCCGATCGAGACTCCTTTCATGTTTTTGATTCTGTAGCAGGCATCAAGCTAACGGCGTGCATGGACCAGGTCTGGTCCAGGCCACTTTGTCAGCTTCGGTCGTCGCTGGAAGCGGCGCCCGGCGAGGCGGATGAATAATTGAGCGGCGCGTTCTGTACTTTAGTGAATTTTAAAGGCGTATTCTGCTGAGGTTCTAAATGGCAGAGGGGGGGGGGTTCAATCGTTCAATCATTCATGCCTTGCTTTTACCTGCTTTGCTTCGGAGCGGGCAGGAAGTGCAGGAGAAAGGAAAGGAGGAGGAGCAGGAAGGAGCGGGAAGGAAGGAGCGCAGACGAGTGCGTTGCCAAGTCAACGTCTTAGCCCGGCTTTGTCGGCGTAAATATTTGAGTCTGGATTTACGAGGGCTTTCATCAGGAGGATTTGGTTTCAGGAACGTGGGCACGTCGGGAATCAACAGTTGGACAAGTGGAACTATTTAGCTCCCTGATTTTTAACCCCCCGGCCCCCCCGCCCCCCGACCGCCTTATTCCAAATAAAGCTGCGAACATGTGCCTGGCCGATGTGGAAGCAGGTCATCAATTATGCCGAGAGGCGCTTTGGACCGGCCTATCAATATTTCATAAGCTCCGTATGATATTCAGGGGTGTCCTCTTTCAAAAGCCCCCACGGGGCCGCCTCAGCCCGCCGACCCCCGGAGGTGTTCGCCACAGGAACGCCCACCAATGCACCAATCGATATTAAGTAAACAGACGTGACAGGTTGAAGGCGAAACCGGCCCCGACCAGCGCTCACGTGACTCCTGTTCTCCCGCAGGGACCTGATGCCCAAGACCCTGGAGGGCCAGATCACCATGGAGAAGACCCCCAGCTACTTTGTGACCAAAGAGGCCCCGGCCCGGATCCGGGCCATGTCCCGGGACACCAAGCTGATCGTGGTGGTGAGGGACCCGGTGACCAGGGCCATCTCGGACTACACGCAGACGCTGTCCAAGAAGCCCGACATCCCTTCTTTCCAGAGCCTGACCTTCAAGAACAGGACCACGGGGCTCATCGACACGTCGTGGAGCGCCATCCAGATCGGGATCTACGCCAAGCACCTGGACAACTGGCTGCAGTACTTCCCCGTGGAGCAGATCCTCTTTGTGAGCGGCGAGCGGCTCATCAGCGACCCGGCCGGAGAGCTGGGCCGCGTGCAGGACTTCCTGGGCCTGAAGCGCATCATCACCGACAAACACTTCTACTTCAACCAGACCAAGGGCTTCCCCTGCCTCAAGAAGGCCGAGGGCAGCAGCAAGCCCCACTGCCTGGGCAAGACCAAAGGCCGCGCTCACCCCGACATCCACCCCGAGGTGGTCCGCAGGCTGCGAGACTTCTACCGCCCCTTTAACATGAAGTTCTACCAGATGACCGGACGCTTCTTCGTCTGGGAGGACTGACGGTGCCTCGCTGGGGAACATCAGGGAGAACGTGAGGGACATGGCGTCCGGACTCCAAAATATTAGCCATCTTTGAAGAAGTGGGAAATCGGGATAAAGCCAGCATTTATAATGACGTGCTTTTACTTTGAAAGGATGGTTTGATGGTTACAAGCACTTGCAGTGGAACCTTGGTTTTCCTCATGGACCTTTTCCATGAGGTCAGACGAAAAGATGGCTATGCTTACATTACGGTACCTTAACCCCGGGACTCGCACTGGAGCCTTCGTGGTCCTGATTCAGTCCGTCTTGCCGCTCACACTGACTCCGGAATAAAATGGTGTAAAAAAGAATTAGCAAAAATTATTTTTTCAATTTCAAATATTTTTTTTGCTTGATTGGATAAAATGACACAAATGTAGCATTTTTAATGCTTATTTAATTTGGCTAAAAAAATTTGCAAAAGAATTTCCATAAAATTGTGTAAAAAAAATTTGCACATTTTTTTTTTCAATTTCAAATATTTTTTTTTTGCTTGATTGGATAAAATGACACAAATGTTGTCTCCATTCCGTTTGACCGTACGATAACTGAGACAACGCACCAAGAGCAAGGCATATTTTGGCCAATGATTGTCATGGAAACCCGAGGTTCCACTGCATCCGGATCCAACATTCAAACAAAATCCTTTTCCGTGGATTTCCAGATCATGGATTAATCACATGTTAGAGCGTTGCCTTTAAATCACAAAACCCTGACTTCTTTAGTTCTTGGTTTTTTCCCTGGAGACCAAGTAGTCCCGTCTTCCGTTGCCCAAGTACGCAGTCGTCCCACTTTGGGTCGGGGGTGTCGTCCCGGGATGATCAGACGCTACGGAAGGTCGTTTGTTGTTTGTGGTGTTTGTTTGGCGGTGATACAGATTGACATTAGGAGTGATTGATTGCCATATCTATAAAGTATAAATATATAAATCTATTTTATAGCTGCTTTGGAATCATACCAGTTTTGTATTGAAAAGAAAAGAAGTATAGGAAGTATTTTTGCAAATGTATTTATTCCACACGTATTTTCAATACGCTTCAGCTTCCACCTAACAAAGTTAACGCTCACCCCAGCTCCTCCGGCTGTGGGGGTGGGGGGGGCTGCGGGGGTGTCCCGAGGCGGGACTCGAGTTTCCCTTAACGTGCCTCTTCCAGAACCGAACCCACTTGATGTCACTTTGCCTTGGGGGGGGGGGGCAAAGGAAGCAAACAATGGACGACTTGTGTTGCTCATTTGTGGGGACTTGTACCAGCAGATGTTCATCAAAAGAAATGCAATCATTTAGGGGGGGGGGGTAGTTTGAATAAAAGATGTGAGGACGATGGTGGTCTCAGTTCAATGTACAGTACACTGGGGGGGGGGGGGGGGGGGCTTCATACACCGCTTCTCCTTGTACAATATTTGGTTTTGTTAAAACAGCAACAGTTGTCATCTGTCATGGCCGAGGTTGGAATCGAACTCGGGTCTCCTAGCTGTGAGGCCTGCGTGCTAACCACTCGTCAATGCCAATACAAGAAAGTGTTATGAGAATAAAATCAAAATATTATGGTAATAAAGTCATAACAAAAAAAATTATTTTTTTTTTAACGTTGAAATGGTTGGGGGGGGCAACCAGCATGAGAAGTTTTATTCTAAAGTCACAATTTTAAATAATAATAATAATAATAATTTTTAGCATAGAGATATGAAATACTTTGCTAAAAAACTCAACAAAATGAAGTTGAAATTATCCTAAAATGGTAAAATACTGTGGCAATAAGTCATAATTACAAGAAGACAAATTACTAGAAGGATGAAATTGTTGGAAAATTGAAAAAAAAAAGTAAAAAAACCAACAGCATCATCATCATCATGCATCATCATGCAAGTGTAATAAGAAGTGAAGTGTAAAAAAAATGCAAAGGAACAAAGTCGGCAGAGCACATGTGTAGGGTTTTTATGGGGGGGGGGGGTTTGGATGGGTGGGGTCCCAGCTGCTGCTGAAGGATCTTTAGTGATTGACATCTCAAAGAGTTGCTTTCTTTACTCGTTCCAGACGCGCGCACGCACACACACACACACACACACACACACTCACACACACACACACACAAGCACCTGTGTGGAGTCACCTGTACACAATTAACCAGCCATACCCCTAACCCTAACCCCCCCCCATCTCACATGACGGGTGGGCTGTCCCGACTGATGACGTAACAGAAGAAGCAGAAGAACGTCGACCACCTCCGACCGTCATGGCGGAGATCACCAAGTTAGTTTTTCCCTGGATCCGCCAAGAGAAGCCCCCTTAATCCCGACCTTAATCCCGACCTTAATCCCACCAGGCTCGGTCTGAGCAAACACATCCGACAGGCACGCGGCATGCTAACACCATGCTAATCACCCCCCCACCCCCAGATGGGATGTACAAGGAATGATTGTAGTTCAAGTTCTAATTGGATGCAAAGAAGTTTGATTCTATTCTATAAAATTCCAGGCGGCGTTGGAGCCCAAATAAAGATGGCGGAGATTACGTAGCCGCAGCGTCAAATTGTCACAAGTGGTGAAAACCGTAACGATGGAATCAGCACACTCAATCATACGGGATAAAAAACATGCCAGATCTCCATATCGACAGGAAGTAATGTCCGTCTAATCTGCCATTTTGCGAATAAGGCTGCACATTCCCGGGAATATGATCGCAATATTTGGTGGAAAGTAGGAGGGAAAGTCGAGCATAGCGCCGACTCCTCCACTCTTCAATGTCGGGAAACCCGGATGGGAATGCAACATGTGTCTCCTCGGTGACGTGCAGCAGCCCGCAGCTTTGTAGGACTTCAGGAGGTTCGCCACCAGCTGCTTATAAAGATCTGCCTTGTCAATGACTGCTACATAAAAATGGACATTTGATGTCAAAATAGCAGACATATTCAAGTGAAATGAGTATAATATGACTTATTTTGCATATATTTCATATTTTGACCTAATACCGTATCTTGGAAGCCAATCTGCATGAATGACTTGACTTTTTCTTGATTAGTGACCAAAACCAAGAAGGTTTCACTGCTAGTTCTAGAAGCATTTAGCGTGTAAGCTAGTGTCATGTGTTCCAGGGTCGGGCGGAGTAAAAACAGAGTTAGCCAGTGTTAGCAAACATTGTTAGCAAACATTGTTAGCAAACATTGTTCGCACTTTGCAGTTGTTGAATTTTACGGTCAACCTTCATCCGAGCGAGATCACTCCGGTTTGCGTCGACTGATGGCCGCCCCCGGATGGACTCGGGTTCTGGCGGTCCGCTGCTTCCACTTGGTAGGCGAAGGAAAATGTTTGTTTGTGACAAAAAGCAGCGACTGGCGGTTTGTAAAAAAAAATGTTTTGAAAGCCAGCGGCTGGCCTTTGAAGTGCGGCTAGCGTAATTAGCCTTCACGTCGTCCACAGCGGGACGCTTTCCAGACGTGTCCTCTCGCGTCCCCGAGCGAACGCCTCCGCCTCCGCCGCCGCCTCGTCTCACGCAGCCGTGATGGATGCTGACACGCCAGTTTAAGACGTCTTCATCTCACGCTCACATTTTCCCTCCTCGCCGCCACCAGAGGCCACGGCAGCGAAACTGGCGGCGTCCTCGAGGGGCCCCGAAGGCTCCGCTCCTGGAACCTTTTAGTCACACGGCGACGCGCTCGCACGGACACCAGGCGGAATTCCCTCGGTGCCAACATGCCACAATATTAGGGACAGCTGCTCCTCGTCATCCTTTTAGCGTTCTTATTATGGCGGCTCTCGTGCGGCGCCACGAGGTCAGCGAAACGGCGACCGCTCTCAGTGCAACCAAAATAATAAACGCACGATAGTAGACGACCATAATGTACTGGAGGTGACATTTTCTGGGATGTTTACAATTATCTTCCCATGCATTCCAATACGGAATGAATGACAGGACATGAGTGCATCAACACACCACCGTTGTTGTCGTTGTCCTGCTCTGCGGCCGCACGAGTGCTGCCGGTACTGGGGAGCTGTGGTTCAACGGGAGAAATAGCGACACCACAAGCTACTCATTCGCTAGTAACGCTAGTATTTATACAATTATACTGTTTTTTTTACTGAGAGGCACAAACAGATGATACACATGAAGAACTGAACCGCAGCTCCCCACGTTCCGGCGGCACTCGCGCACTCGCCACTTACTTGTATATTGTACTGTATATACTGTAATTCGCGCTGCACACAGACTACTCTAAAGTACAATTAAGTGTACTTTGTGTAGTATTATAAGTATATAATACATGTAGTTTACTGTAACTTAACTCTAATAAGCTGGTCTTACAAATCTATCCTGCTTTTCCCTGTGGCTTGTTTATCACGCCGAGGCTTGTAAACGTAGACGGAGAGTTTGATAAAGCGTGCAAGTTAGTTTTTTTTTTGGGGGGGGGGGGGGGGGGGGGGGGGCTGAAACAAATCACTTTAAATAAAACATCAGCAACTTGTTCCCATTCGGTGCACAACGTCTGTGTTTGCTTCATGAATAAATGAGAACCGGGCCCTGTTTACCTCCTGCTCATTACACACACACACACACACACACACATGCACACACACGCACACACACACACACACACACACGCAACTTTTTCCTGTACTTGAATCCAAACATAAAGAAACGTGGGCCAAAAGAGCTTCTTAATAATGAACGTGCTGCTGAGTGACGGCGTGCGAACCAACGCCAAGGACCCCCAAAAAAAAGTCAACCAGTAATTATTCATCACCGTGGCAACAACGGGGTGGGGGGGGGGGCTACGGGGTCACGCAGTTCAAGTGGAGGCAGCCAATCAGATTTGCCAAGTTAATGAGGTTAATTAAGTTTGGGGCTTTTTCGCCCGATGACGCGTGTTTGGACGACGTCATGTGACTCCACCCGAAAGCCCACCATGCCTGCTTGGTGACGCAACGCCAGAGTCAGGCTCACGCAACCTCTTCACAAATATTCGTCTCTTCCATGGATCGGGAAAAAGGTTGGAAAAGCAGCAAATGGGACTCAAACTCATGGGCGCTCACCGGACACTTCATTAGGTACACCTGCACCATGCAATGCGACATGACAGCCAATAAAAAGATGCTTTTGATTTTTTTTTTATGTAAAAACAAACAGAAAAATTTAATAATAATAATATTTATAATTTTATAATATTTATAATTTTATATATATTTAATATATTTTTAATTTATATTCATAGGATAATATTTATAATAATATTTTCAAGTACAAAAATCAATACAAACACAATAAAAAACACTCATTTTTAATTTTTACTTTATGACATACTGAACTATCATGCAAGTGTAAAAAGAAGTGAAGCAGTGTCAATGGTGTAAAGTATTAAAGTAGACCTATTATGCTCATTTTTGGGCCCTTTGTATTGAGTTGGGGACTCCTATAGAGCAGCTACACACAATAACCAGCACACAAAGCTTTCTAGTTCTTCCAGAATCTGCACCTATTCGGCTTTTTTTTTAGATTTAGTGAAATCCATTCCCGCCAAAAATGGTCTGATTTAATGTATTCCACCCGCGGCCCGCCTCCAGGCACGTGGTTGAACTTTTGATGGTTGGCGATCTTTTTAAAATGTCCGCTTTTAACATCCCAAAGTGATCCGGAGGAAGTGGCTTTTGGCGCCAATGTAGCGCACCTGAGGAAGCGCTTTGGCAACGGAGTCAAGGAATTCCTAATGTGACCCGTGTGATGTTGTGGACACACCTTCCCATTTCCCGTACGGCGCGTGTCAGGTAAGCGCCACAGGTGGACGGGCACCCACGGTGGAGGGGGCGAGGGTGGGTTGGGGCTCGGGTGTCCCGTTTCAGGCGGCAGCTGGCGAGCGAGGCCCGGCCCGGCCGGCCGCGAGGTCACTCAGCCGACCGACGCCCCTCCCCTCCTGCTTACTCGTCCTTCCCCTCGTCACCCTCTCCCGTGCTCCGGTGCCGCCCGCCGTCACCTGATCTCTGCCTCGCACGCAAGGGAACAGCGGGGCCGCCGCATGACAATGGAGCTCTTTTAATTACGAGGTCCGCGCTCAGGTGCTGGCGGGTGCGCCGGGTGCGCCGGGGCCGTCACGGGGCGAGCGGCTCAGGCATTCAGGCATGCGGCCTGGCAGGTGATAATTGATCACATTGCGGGGGCGTGGAGCAAACACAAAGGCCACAGAGGTGAGTGGCGCTAATCTTAGCATGCGGCTAACAGCTACTTCTGAAGGCCCGCTATTAATATTTGACTTTTTCATCAAATTTCAAATGTAAAATAAATACAAATTGTTTAAAAAAAGAAGAATATGACGATACGCTACCGTCCACCATGCCCAAAGAAGGACAGGCCGCTTCCCCTTTGACCCACATTCGCCTCTCCTCGCTCTCAGCTGGTCAAATATGGCGTCACGTACCGGCGGGGTCAGCGCGGCGCGAGCCAAGCATGACGCCACCCGTCTCGCTCGTAGACCAACGTCACCTTCTGCCGCGAGCTAAAAGAGCTTCAAATTAACGGCGTGTGAATGCTGGCCGGGTGCGCCGGGATATAAACGGCCACGGCGTGGTCGCCAGGTGACCGGTGGGAATATTCCGCGCTGCCAAGGTAACTCGCCGCACGTCTCGGCTGCCATTGGCGCTTCCCTCGGACTGGATGTCGTCAGCGGTTATTTTCTCCCGCGGCCCTGCTGACATGTCATTGTCATCGACGCCACGCGGCTCTTTGGCACGCTTGGAGAAGAAACCGAACCACTTCCGCCGTCCGAGGGTCCAAACGCCGTCTCGCCTCGCAAAAGCTGTTTTTTTTCCCCACCCGGCTGGTGCAAACGTGACACGGCCGCTCGCAAATGTGACAGAAGCCGACGTCTCGGGTTGCAAAGTGCGCCTCCTTTGGTGCGCATGGTACACACTTCCTGGCTATATTTGCCCCCCCCGCCCGCATTACGACGTTAGCGCCTGCGACGCTGCTTAGTGTGGACGCCCCGCAGGGTCGGCCTGACGTCTGTCCGTGTGCTCGCACGCTGACCGCCGTGTGTCGCAGTCTGCCCGCGTTCGAGCCCCCATCTACTGTATATCCATACATCCTTGCTGGTGGAAAGAAATGTTGCAGTTCCTGGGAGGAGGTATCTCCAGCAGGCACCTCGTCCACTTTTTACATCGACAGTCGCTAATATGATCCACCACCATAACGACTGTCGTTGTGCACCACGAAGACCAGAACTCCTCATGAAGCAATCACCACTTTCTTCTTCTTCTTCTTCTACATCTGCCTCGAGGACACCAACTACCCTCATGTCCTCCTTAAAGCTCCTCTTTGGTCTTCCTCTACGCCTCCTACCTGGCAACATCCATGTCCCAACCATCTCAGTCTGGCCTCAAGGACTTTATCTCCAAGGCCTCTAACATGGAATGTCCCTCTGATGTACTCCTTACTGATCCTATCCATCCTGGTCACTCCCAATGTGAACCTCAGCATCCTCAGTTCCTCCAGTTCTGCTTCCTGTCTTTTCCTCAGCGGCAGTGATCTGGTCTCCAGACCAAACAACATGGCTGCTCTCAGCACCAAAACAAAGACCATTTGATTCTGGCAACATGAACGCCTTTTCTTTATTAAAAATTTTTATTTGTCAAAATAGCTCCATATTTTTACGCACAATATTGCAAATATTTGACTTTAATTTTGGTTTAAAAAAACTTTTTTTTTTTTACATTGGGGGGTCGCACAAAGCTACAACTTCATTGTGGTTTCTTACAACGTTTTATTCTTGCAGTATTAGTACTTTTGCTGTGATGATGACTTATTTTTTTTAATATCAATTTTAGGAAACGTCCATGTTGCAGGGACACATCATTAAAAAGTCTTCTTCAATATGTTTCCGATGTTGGGACTCCACACAGGCACGTATTGAATTGGAGGCTGCGTTGGGGCGTCCCAGGCGGTCCCCAAAGGGAGGCCGAGGTCCCCCCGCCCCCCGTCTGTCCTCACGGTTCAGAGGCTAAACCAGCAGAGATATTGGACACAGGTGCCCTGCCGGTGTTCTAGCTGGACATGTGAGGGTTAAACTGGGGACATGTTGATGAGTGGCCTCTGATTGCCCCCCCCCCCGCCCCCCAAAGAACCGCCATCTATGCTACTGCTGGGAATCCGACCCTGGTGATAGCTCATTGGATCCCATCCAGTGTGGACACTTTCTCTCAACTCTTAGAGGGGACGGAGGCAGCTGTGGGACAGATCTCAGCCTGAGACGTACGCCCCTGACCACGTACCCCCCCACCCTCACCCCCACCCCCACCTCCACACGGCCATGTCCCCTTTTGAGGAGACATCAAATCCAGTTCAAAAGCAGTTCATATTGCAACTTTACTCCCATGAATCCATCATCTACAAAAAACTACATCCGCAAAATAGTCAATTTAATTTTTTATAATTGTAAGTTATTGAGGCAGCTGGGGTGCATGGTCAGGATGCCCCCCTGGGGAAGACCCAGGACACGTTGGGGAGACTGGAGAGATCTGGCTTCCTTGCTTAGGCTGCTGTTTTTAGTACGTTCTTGGTTCTAAAACACATGACTGCCACCTACAGCGCTGGAGGAGAACAGCATGGATCATAAGATCAGAACATTTGCTGCAACCTCGTACTACTACGTACTACTACAGTGGCAGTACTTGCTTTTAAAAAGTACAAGCTGGATTATTTAGTCATATGACTTGGTCAGCTGACGTGAGGTCCCCTCCTGATTGGCTGTGGTTGCTGCAAGGAAGCCTTAAAGGGCCAGCAGGTGTAGGCAATCAGCGGCTCCTGCTGTGCCTGGTCAACAAGCGTTATGCTCGCAGCCCGTTTAGAAATCAAACCCAAAGAAAACAAGTTTGTCGCTATTTATATATGTATCTCAAAGTGCTAAACGTATGGATGAATGCCGCATGGTTGGTGGTCCTCGTATCCCACCAAGCTTTGCCTCATCTTGAGACCTTCCATAATGGCCGCCTGCGGAGGAAGGTTTCCTTCCCTGACAGAAAGCTACTTTTTTTTTATACTTTACAACAAAATATGTCATCTTTTGTTGTATTTTCCAGTCCAGCGATGCGGAATATTGCGTCCAGGATGCGAGCGTGACTCATGGCGAAGTTTGGCGTCATTGTTTTGCTCCTTTACTTTTCCTGTGTGAAAAGCGCCATCTGCGCTTGGCACGGCGGCCATCATTCCTCCGCCCGCCTGCGCGCCGTGATGCTAATGGCGCTTTAAATCAGCCGCGCCACTTCATTACCAGGTGATCCCCCCCCCCCGTCTCCCCCACCACCACAACAACAAGTGACGGGAGGGCGGGGCTTACGGTGTTTGGTAGAGGCTCGTAAAACAGGCAGATGGCGCAGAGGAGAAGACAATGGTGACATTTCACGCCGTGACGGACGACACGCTGACATGATGAGCGATTCTTGGAGCGGCCATGTTTGGAGGAGTGTGGGGGGGAAGAACCAGAAGCGGCCCAACCTGGCAACCTGAAATGAGGGAACATTTCCAGGAGAATGAGGGAAAGACTAAGTAGTAGACATGTGGAGATTGTTAGTAAAAAATACTAGGATTAGAGTAACGTAGGAAAATGCTGAGGGTTTTTCATCCTCCTCTTCCTCCTCCTCCTCTTCCTCCCCGTGGGAAGGAAGTGCGTAGCAAGTGGAGATGAAGGCTGTGATCCTCATTAACCGCGGCAGCAGCAGGACGCGACGCATGCTAATCCTCACACGTCTACCACTTATACTTCTACTACTACTACTACTTTACTATATTACTCTGTGCATGATGGTACCATCATGGTATCATCATGGTATCATCATGGTATCATCATGGTATCATCATGGTATCATGCTATACATGTTACCTTAGCATTACTTGCAGTACTCAGTGTAATCTATTACTGAGTAGGATGGTGGATTGTTGGATGATGGATGGATGGATGACGGTTGGATGGTGGATAGATGATGGATGGATGATGGATGGATGACGGAACGGATGGTGGATGGATGATGATGACTGTTGGATGGTGGATAGATGACGGACAGATGGTGGATGGATGATGGATGACGGATGGATGGTGGATGGATGACAGATGGATGAATGGATGGATGACGGTTCAATGGTGGATGGATGGATGATGGATGACGGATGGATGGTAGATGGATGGTGGATGTATGGTGGATGACAGTTGGATGGTGGATGGATGGATGGATGGTGGTTGGATGATGGATGGATGTATGGTGGATGGATGGATGGATGGTGGATGGATGGATGGTGGATGGATGGATGATGGATGGATGTAAGGTGGATGGATGGATGGTGGTTGGATGGTGGATAGATGATGGATGGATGATGGATGACAGAGCGGATGGTGGATGGATGATGGATGACGGATGGATGGTGGATGGATGACAGATGGATGAATGGATGGATGACGGTTCAATGGTGGATGGATGGATGATGGATGACGGATGGATGGTAGATGGATGGTGGATGTATGGTGGATGACAGTTGGATGGTGGATGGATGGATGGTGGATGGATGGATGGTGGATGGATGATGGATGGATGTATGGTGGATGGATGTATGGTGGATGGATGGATGGTGGTTGGATGATGGATGGATGTATGGTGGATGGATGGATGGTGGATGGATGGATGGTGGATGGATGGATGATGGATGGATGGATGGTGGATGGATGGATGGTGGTTGGATGATGGATGGATGGATGGTGGATGGATGGATGGTGGATGGATGATGGATGGTGGATGGTGGATGGATGGATGGTGGATGGATGATGGATGTATGGTGGATGGATGGATGGTGGTTGGATGATGGATGGATGTATGGTGGATGGATGGATGGTGGTTGGATGATGGATGGATGTATGATGGATGACGGATGCATGGTAGATGGATGATGGATGATGACGGATGGATGACGGATGTATGGTGGTTGGATGGTGGCTGTACGATGGCAGTGTAGGAGTTAGCTTAGCTTAAGCATGCCAGGTGTTGAAGGCTTTTCAAGTTCCTGACGTCGTGTAGAAAGTTTGAAAGTAAGCCACTCGGGTTCCAAGGGTTAATCTCCTCAGGACTTTGGAGAAGTTTTTCCCTGAGAGCGGATGAAAGACGGAGAGGGAGAGGATAAATATAGAGGAGAGCGATAAAGAGCTTGTCATCTCCTCTCAAAGCATATTTCATATATTTCATATATTTCATATATTTCATATATTTCATATATTTCATCCACTCCGCTTATTATTAGGACACAGTCCAGTCCTCTTGGTACTCCACTTATTCCTGCTATATTGCCCTCACAGATAGGGGGCAGTGTTTGGAAAACCATATATGTATATGTATATGTATATGTATATGTATATGTATATGTATATGTATATGTATATGTATATGTATATGTATATATAGCAAGGTTGGAGACACCTTGTCATTCAATAAGATGAACAGGTGTCTCCAAACTTTTGCCTGCTATGTATACAATAGTCTTACGGGAGGGTTTGAATTCCTCCCAGGAATGGCCTCCAAGCCTCCCTTTGGACCCCCCCTGCTTCCAAGGGAGTATTCCTTATCTGCCACTTCCTTATCAGAATGAAAGCAAACTCTCAAGGGCGACAGAGGAGCCTTTCCCTCGTCTCCGTGGATGAAGGAATACTGCAATAAAGGAATACAGCAATAAAGGAATACTGCAATAAAGGAATACAACAATAAAGGAATACAGCAATAAAGGAATACTGCAATAAAGGAAACAGCGGCGCCGCCTTAAAAGCTCATTGAGGAGCAATTTTCCATAAAGAGACGCATAAATAGACGACGTTCCAACAGGAGCCATTCGGAAGGACACCGCTCCCATCATCCCAAGCTTTTCATTCCTGCGTCCTCTTCCAGTCCCTTGCATGTGAAGTGATTGACAGCTGTAACATCAACACCGCCAGGCCTCAAAGAGCGCAATCCAAAGCTTGCAATCCTAGAAGCAATCCTTCCTTCCACGGAATACTCTCACTGGCTGATTTGGCTCGGCATTCCTGGATGTCCACATTTTCCATGGAATCGGCACCAATTAGGCATCCCGGCCGGGCCTTTTGGGGTTTTTTTGCTCCACGCCCATTCCCGCCCTCGCCCTCTCGTCTGTGTAAACAACTTAATCAGACTCAGAGGCTTGTGGCCGCAGCTGTCAATCATCCTTTTTGACTCCTTTGCTGGAAAAAGGAGCAAAAATGTAAAAAATGTCATAATAGAAGAAGCTCAGCGAAGTGGTCTCCTTGCTGACGTGTGGTGCCCCCTTGCCACCCCCCCCCCCCCCAGTTTGCCCCCAGCATTTATTTGTACATTATACAATATGTTTTTTCTCTTGTGTTAATAATTTATACTTAATATTTATATAAATACATTTTATTTCATATTATTTATGAATTGCATTTTTGAAATTTTTGGGTTATTTATAATTATTGTTGTTATTATTTTATTAATATTATTGTCATTTTTTTATATTTTTTTCTTAATTGTTCAGTATTTAGCTGACCTTTATCTTTTATATTTAATCATTTTATTTATCATCATTTATCGTCTATTATTTATTAATTATTTTTATTTTGCTGTTATTTATCCCCCTATTTTATTTTATTTTTTTATTATTAAACCCAACTTGTCAAGCATGTTGGGGAAATAAAAATAAAACGTTGAGTATGTCAACATTTTGAGAGAGCATCGCTGAAGCCAAGGCTGCGTTCCTTCACACGTGCTGATATGAGCTGAGTGTGGTGTTAAATGTTAAACATCAGGAAGAACCACAGCTGTAATTCAACCTCAGTCAAACTAATCTTAATGTTCTAATGGATGCGGCGTTCAACGTGCATTCATCATCATCGTCTGCCTTATTTTTCCACGGAATGGGGAGTCGGATGGAAGAAAAATGAAGATGATTGGTATTATTTCAGTCATCGTTGTTCTTGTATACCTATAAAACATAGCCATGAAACATGCTCCATCATGTCCAACATATACGCCACAAATATGCCCATCTGGTACCCAAAACATACCCATCAAGTATGCTCAAACGTGCCCAACATGTCCATTAACTCATTCAATCCCAGACATTTTTCAACCCCCGCAGTCAAGCCGTTTTATTTATGGCTATATAAACATGGAACCTACCAATAGAAAGATTAGACATCAGAAAAAAACTGTTTGTTTTCCTGGTCTGTAGTAATCAGCAGCAGAACATGGGAAAGTTTCAGGAAAATATCTGTTCCCAACTACAAAGGGGAGAAAAAATTTTTTTGTGACATAGTTCAAGCATAACTTTCACTTTGACACAAATATTTGTTGCTTTTCTGACAGTTCATATACCAAACATCAGGGAAAAAAAAAATCCTGTTCTGTAGTAATCAGCAATAGAACATAGGAAAGTTTCAGGAAAATATCAGTTCCCAACTACAAAAGGGAGAAAAACCTTTTTTTGTGTGACATAGTTCAAGCATAACTTTCACTTTGACACAAATATTTGTTGCTTTTCTGACAGTTCATATACCAAACATCAGGGAAAAAAATTCCTGTTCTGTAGTAATCAGCAATATAAAATAGGAAAGTTTCAGGAAAATATCAGTTCCCAACTACAAAAGGGAGAAAAACCCTTTTTTTGTGTGACATAGTTCAAGTATAACTTTCACTTTGACATAAATATTTGTTGCTTTTCTGACAGTTCATATACCAAACATCAGGAAAAAAAAGTTTGTTTTCCCGTTCTGTTGTAATCAGCAATATAAAATAGGAAAGTTTCAGGAAAATATCAGTTCCCAACTACAAAAGGTAGAAAAACTTTTTTTTGTGTGACATAGTTCAACTTTCACTTTGACATAAAAATGTTTGGCTTTTCTGTGTCAATCGTTCATTCCTGACAAAAGGAGAATGGAATACGGAATGAGCATTTGCATCCGTTGATGGAAATATTCCCTAATCCCAGATGTGAATATGGTGCATAGTATGAAGTGTTGGCTTTCCATTAGCACACAGACTCGGTCTTTCTGGCTCATTAGCCGCCATTAGCACCCATTAGCATCCGAGCGGCCCATGAGCCAGAGGCGGATCCGGAGGGGCGGGGCAAGCCTCACTAAACTTCCCGAAAGGTGAAGGAGTTTGAATCCAAATTGTTGCTTAGCGCAGGTGGCTAACGCTGAGCACATCCATCAGTTTGGTGTCGCCGCCAGCGGAAAACCAGACCTAGGAATTTTCATTTTGCCGACAAATCAATTACGGCGCGCGCCTCCTTGTTGACGGAGGCTTCCGAGGTGCGCTCTCCTCGGCTTAATGGAGCCGTGACTTCCCATCTGGTGCACACAAAAACACTCGAGTGTCACTTTTCCATCTTTGATCCACACGTTGGAACACTTTGGGATGAAGATCGGCATGAACTTGAACTTTTATATCGAGTTTCAACGGACGTTCCTCGGATTGGTTGACTCATTGGTTGCTAACATTGGTTAGCTCGATGGCTAGTGCTAATGCGGTGGACCCTGATCCACGCCCCAGGGCGGACCCGACGGGAAAACTTCAAATTGCATCTTAAAGGGGTTCCGCCGCATAGCATTAAACGAGCGGCGCCGCCCCCTCCCCGATGCCGACCCCGACTGGACGGCCGGCTCCGCAACCACGCGATGAATCAGCAGAGAAGATAACTCGCCACAGATGTGCCGGTGGGCAGCTTTGATGGTCAATTAATTAGGCGCCATAAAAAGCCACTTCCTGTGGGTTTAAAGGAGACGCCGTAATGGGATCAGCCTCCGCGCTCAGTCGGCACGGACGCTTAAATCCGCCTTGTTAATCTGATTTGCCGCGTCTGATCCTCGGGAGGAGTCTGCCGAGCGCCACGCGACCGGGAAGCACCTGCATCGCTTTTCATTTGGCCCCCACCATCCACCTCCGTCGCCCCCGCTTGACCTTCTCCATGAGGTCCTCAAGTAAACACGCTAATCAGCTTTCTCGGATAATTGAAGACCACAACCTCCAAAAGTCCCACCGGCCGATAATCAGCCTCATCAGTGGAGGTTTGGAGCACTTTGACCCCCCTTGGAGCAACCCTGGCAGCTCTAATCCGAGCCTCATCCTAAACACCGCGGGTTCAAACCTTCAGCTTCCAGGAGAGAAGCAGCTCTGATTGAAGCCGTCTCTTCTTTCACTCCCTGATTTAGTTGCCAATGCGCCTCAGGACCAGGAAGGGTATTTATTTTACCCCGCCCCAGAGGCGCTTCTTTTTTAATGGCACGTGCCACTTTGTACAAATACTGGATCACCTGGGTTCTCGTTCCAGTAGGTCACACAAAAACCTAAACTACCTAATCCCTCAGGAAACCATGGAAAGCCAAGGAATCCATTCCAGTCACCCAAAAATAGGAACAACACTCATCCCTTCATCACTTTTCCTTGGCTCCACACCACACCACACCAAGTTGGATTCCTAACTTATAAATAATAATAATAATATTTTCATATTTAGACCATAACAAACGGATTACAACCTTTTAAATAGGCTTTTTTTTAACATGATTAAAGACCTGTAGCCATAAAATAACACCCCTATAGTCACATTTACACTCCTATTACTCAATATAGTAAATAAACAAGGCTTGTACATGCTCCTGTTGGTCCTCCCATCAGATCTGGTGCTTGTGTGTCTCACCCAAGTAACATGACTGACATGACTGACAGCTAGTGACCAGTGTACAATACTCCACATCATCGTAAGGTCTTTGAAGGCATCTTCTGAATGCCTTATGTTTGTATTTGACTTCAATTAGCCATTAGCTAAATGTTTCATTGCTGCTAAATATGCGTATTATTGACTAATAATTGGCTGTATTCTACTTGATTGCTATATTTATGAATATTGAATATTTATCAATTATTTTTAATGAATTAATTATTTAATAATAAATATTTATTCATCTTATTTTTTTATTATTTCATATATGTTATTATTATATTTATTTTTATTTTTGTATTTTTGTAAATTTTTTTGTTGTATTTTTTTTTTGAGGGGGGGGGTGTTGTCTTGTCTTGTCTTTAATGCATCCTTCTAACTTCACAAGAGTATCCGAGTGTGTGTGGGGGGGGGGTCAGGTGGGGCCTACTGTGGACAAATGAGCTTGCTGATGGGTCAGTGCTAGAGGTCACCAGCCCTGCAGGAAGTCAACATGGGGGGGGGCAGGGGGGGGTCAAGTTTGTGCAAACACAAAACGTCCGCCACGAGCCGCGTTAGCTTTAGCGCTTGACTGTTAGCCTGCGGATTGTGTCATTTGTGCAAAGCCCCCCCGTGCAGATGTGTGTGATTGTTATTGATGGAAGGGCAGGATTTGATGTAATCCACTCGTTTAATCCACTCTGGAACAAAAACTAGACACACACACACACATGCACACACATGCACACGCACACACACGCTAGGAGTCCTGGTCGAGTCCGCAGCCTTTGATCAAGAGGCGCTTAGCTTTCACATAAGCGCTCGGGTTTACCTTTCAGACACCACGCTAAGCGTGCGGCCACTCGGGGGAGCGGTGGGGGGGGCGGTGGGGGGGGTATGGATTTGGGTGACTTTAATGCTTGTTTTCAGAGCTTGGCCGTGCTATTTGAACCACCGTGGGCCAGTTGCTAAGTGCCACACAAGTGGATTTTTTTTGTTGGCTTGTCATGGTTGGAGGTTCCGTGTTTAAGCATTTTTTTTTAACTATTTTAAATAAATCTCAGAGCTGCCAAACTGTGCTTTAGCCTGGATGTGTCACGCCCTGTGTGGGTT
Organism: Doryrhamphus excisus; assembly: GCF_030265055.1. NCBI lineage: Eukaryota > Metazoa > Chordata > Actinopteri > Syngnathiformes > Syngnathidae > Doryrhamphus > Doryrhamphus excisus. The sequence continues at coordinate 22,952,823 of NC_080472.1, read as the reverse complement.
CCCAAGTGACAGTTTGGGTTTGAGTTTACGGTCTGGGCTTTGGTTTCCTTTTGGCACGCTCTTATTTTGTGTTTGACTTCCTGTTTTTCCTTGTCTGCCTCCGTTGTCTTAGTTACCCACACCTGTCCCTAATTTGAGTGTCTATTTAGTTCAGGTGTGTGCGTCTCCCTTTGTGGGATTATTATCATTTGTCGTTCTGCTACCTGAGTTGCCTTTTGCCTGCTGCTACAATTACTGCAAAAAGAAATATTTTTACCTGCATTCGGTACTGCTCTCTGCATCCTGGGGTCGCACCGCAACACAGAGATGCCGAAACGTGACAGGATGCTTCAAGTAGTATTTCAAAATGCTTTTCGGAAACCCGCACTTGTTTTTGTGGAGCTTTTTATGGAATTATACACAATCCTTATGTCATCCACAGGTATTTCTTTCACTTTCCTGTGTGTTCTAGCAAGAGAATACGTGTTAGTATGAGCTAGCCCTCATACAAAGTGACTTGTATGTTAACCAAGCTAAAGCGATGCTAACAGGAAAAAACATATTTATCTACCTACTAGCGCTTACTTTGTGCTGGTTTGCTGTCAGTGGTTTCTACCTGAGGACTGGAGCACACGTCATGTGCTGGAAGACACAGCCATCCTGATAAGAGTGGACATTGTAGTACCTTAAGTGGTGTCTAGCTAGGCCGTATCGTGTCCATGAGGAAGAAGGTTTTTCCTTCATGAACTCTTCCATCCTCTTCTCTTTCCATGTCCCATCCTCGGATGCTCCGGGTTCTCCAATCAGATTCTACGACTAGATCCCTGCTTTTTCTGTACCCAATACTGGTCTGGCCCATCCAGCTCCCCCCCCCCGTTCTTTCTACCAATCCCAGTGATTGTTCCCGCCTGTTTGCTCCTGGCTTAGCGTTGACCCGTTGGCGGTAAAACCGTGAAGGTTGATTTCTTTGGCCTGGTTCTTCTGATAAGAAGCCATGATGACACGACGGAATGAACGTTCATTACGAAGGAACGCATCAGCTCCATTTTTACATAAAAGGCCCACTTCCTGCTCGCCATCTTTACATTTAAAGCATCGCAGAGGAAATTGAGTTTGCGACCGAGAAAAGGAGAAAAAGGGGGCGGGGGGGGTTGGCGGGGGGGCTTTCTTTTATTCCTCTTAACCCCCTGACCAGCCGTCACAAAGTTTGGCTTTGAAGGCTAAACGGGCACAAACGAGGCAGGATTGGCTGTTCTGGGGAGTTATGGAAGCCTTGATCCGATTACCACCCCCCCCCAACCCCCCCCAACCAGGAAAATGTGTCTGCAGGACACAACAGCTTTTAACCTTTCGCTCAGGCTGCACTTTGATTCATGGAGGGCGGCGGCTCTGGTGTGAGTTTATGACTCGTGCGGTTTTGGAGGTTGGAGGTGGTCCCACAGAAGGGCGGCTTTTCATGATGCCACCATGATGACCTTCTTCTACGTGGACATGGCACCATCAGACGTAACATTGGAAGGTTGGATCATTTGGGACTTTTTATGAGCACCAAATGGTTGCGTTTGTACAAAACCAGGCTTCGCTACACATGCTAAAATAAAGCCTGGCAGCTGGAGGTTTGGAATATGCTAAGCTAGCGTGATGTTGCTGTTAAAATGCGAGTGTGATGCTGACAAAGCTATGCAAGCGTAGCCAACGTCAGCGACCTCCTGTCCCGGTCCTTCCTGTTACACTGCGTACTGCGTTATGCAATATGCGGCATCAGTCAGCTACGGCTAGCTAGCAGTCCACGCTCACGCTAAACTTGCTAGAAAAGTCACTGGTAGGAGCACAAAGCTGTGCTCCTCCATGCCGGCTGAAGGAGCCATCATTCATAAGTCATTTCCAGCCCGTCTCATAAGATCAGCACCGCCGGCAATTTACAGTCGGCCATTATTCTTATTAGGCTTGTAAAAGACGACTGCGGACGGGCGCCAGGCATTAGTCAAAATTCACTTAAGCTAACAAGGCGCAAGACGACATCATCTCACCTACGGTACAAGGCCACAAGGAGACGACGGCTGCGACTGAATGACCTGAACCCACGGAAGTCAACCCTCAACCCTCAATTAGCACCATGCAACTAATGATACACTTAAACCTAATCATTGGAAATAAGGATTCAAACTAAGGTACATTACCTCCGGAAATCAATAAGGAAATGAAGGGAGAATGGAAAATACTCTGTCGGAAAAAGTCATACACATAAGTGTCAATCGACATGGTGTGTTCAAGGACCCTCCGACAAAGTAGCTTTAGTTTTCATCTTGAAATCTTAAAGAAATCTGAAAGATTAAAGACTTTCAATGCGGAAAGTATTATGGGACCTATCATGCTCATATTTCAACCCTTTGTATTGAGTTGTGGGCTCCGATAGAGCAGCTACACACAATAACCGGCACAGAAAACTTTCTAGATCTTCCAGAATCTGTACCTCTTGGAATCTGTACCTCCAGAATTCTGTACCTCCTAGAACCCTATCAACCCAGTAGTAGTAGTAGTAGTAGTAGTAGTAGTAGTAGTTATTTACTTGCCAGTCCTAGAAGGAGAACAGGAAGCATGTCCCCCTACTCAATCCGGGGGTCCGGGTCCCTCTCCTAATTATAAAAATGAGTTTTCTTGTTAAGTTATATTTTTAGAATGTGCCGTGGCCCATTAAAAAAACAGCCAAGGGCAGCCATTGGCCCCTTTGCCGCAGTTTGGACACCCCTACATTTGTCCATCCTGTCCCTCAGAGCCCACCCGGGACCAAAGCTCTATCCCGCCTGATCCATGAACCACCATCACAAAGCGGCCACATGGAGTCCCGCTGATAGACAGCAAGAAGGGGGGGAGGGGGGCCGGGGGGACCGGGGGGGGCGGAGGTGGAAGCGATGACAGCCTTTTGGAGGGAAAATGATAAGGAGGCGTGCGGTGAGCGACAGTGAACGAGGAGCGCGGCATCGCTGAGGAATGAAGCTGCCAGCGTGGACGTCACAAGTTCTCCGTGGAGACATTTCTCACGCCGAGCAGGAACTCAAAATAGCACAGGGACCGGGATCTGGATCTGGATCTGGATCTGGAGAACCGGGACCGAAGAAGTCCCACGTGCCAACTGATGGTAGTCAGCCGGACAAAGAGTCTTGCAAGAGTTTTGGTCCACTGATGCCACCGTTCTGCCAGAACCGTGTGGGTCCACCTCAGGTCTTCTGGCAGCTAAACGCCCCCCCAGCTGCTCTGATGAAGATACGGCAACCAGATCTCAGGGATCCTTTGCTAATGACCCTAAAGGTCTATTTCTGGTCCAGTGTGGAGTGCGAACACATGCTCCTCACTGGTTCTACCGACAGGAGGATGAGCCGCCCCCCCTTGATCCCACAGACCTCGCTCGCTCCGTCATGTCACATGATTGGACCTTTTTTTTGGTCCAAAAGTGTCCTTGACACATTGAGGGGAGAGAAGAAAGACAAAGCGAGGAAGAAAGATGAGCCATCATCATTTGTGTCAGACGTGGGCCGTGTCCTAGTAATGTATGGCAGCGCCTACGTCTGCGACGTGACGGGGCATCCATCACCACGCCCCGCCACCCACCCGCCGTGCCGGTGGCACACCAGGCATCGGGCGATGCATCATGAACGCCACAGAGAGACAATTTATCCTTGGCATGTTGGACACGTAAACAGTGTCGTTGCACTTAAGAACACTCCTGTCATATGAAACATCTTTGACGAGTGTTTTGGTTTTTTACAGGAGGCCCTAAAAAACCGTAGAACGCTCCTACCTTATAGTGGATCTTTGATTGGCATTTTTGCAGTAAGTCCTTTAAAAAAAATATAAGAGGATCTTTGCTTGATGCAATCGATCCGAGCATCTTTGTGCTTATTTAAACACTACATTTTTCACTCCTCTTCATTGACTGTAATTTATGTTAGTTGAAAAAGCAAGTTGAAAAAAATGAAAAAAACGACATACTAACCCCTTACGTTTTTTGTCAAAAATCAGCGCCCTCAAAGTCTGGCATTTTATGCCATTTTTGGGTGCTTCTGGGGCCCCTGATGAGCGTGTGTGAGGTTTCCCTTGTTTTTTTGACCAGAAAAGTGCATTAGAAGCAAGTTGAAAAAATGAAAAAAAACGACATACTAACCCCTTACGTTTTTTGTCAAAAATGACCGCCCTCAATGTCTGGCATTTAATGCCATTTTTGGGTGCTTCTGGGGCCCCTGTTGAGTGTGTGTGAGGTTTCCTCCATTTTTTCACCAGAAAAGTGCATTTTCAGCAAGTTGAAAAAATTGAAAAAAACGACATACTAACCCCTTACGTTTTTTTCAAAAATCACAAAATTTAAAACTGGCATTTTATTCCCTTTTTGGGTGCTTCTGGGCCCCCTGTGTGTGTGAGGTTTCCTTTGTTATTTTCACCAGAAAAGTGCATTTTCAGCAAGTTGAAAAAATTGAAAAAAACGACATACTAACCCCTTACGTTTTTTTCAAAAATCACAAAATTTAAAACTGGCATTTTATTCCCTTTTTGGGTGCTTCTGGGGCCCCTGTTGAGTGTGTGTGAGGTTTCCTTTGTTATTTTCACCAGAAAAGTGCATTTTCAGCAAGTTGAAAAAATTGAAAAAAACGACATACTAACCCCTTACGTTTTTTTCAAAAATCACAAAATTTAAAACTGGCATTTTATTACCTTTTTGGGTGCTTCTGGGGCCCCTGTTGAGTGTGTGTGAGGTTTCCTTTGTTATTTTCACCAGAAAAGTGCATTTTCAGCAAGTTGAAAAAATTGAAAAAAACGACATACTAACCCCTTACGTTTTTTTCAAAAATCAACACCCTCAAACTTTGGCATTTTATGCCATTTTTGGGCTCTTCTGGGGCCCCTGTTGAGTGTGTGTGAGGTTTCTTTTGTTATTTTCACCAGAAAAGTGCATTTTCAGCAAGTTGAAAAAATTGAAAAAAACGAATACTAACCCCTTACGTTTTTTTCAAAAATCACAAAATTTAAAACTGGCATTTTATTCCCTTTTTGGGTGCTTCTGGGGCCCCTGTTGAGTGTGTGTGAGGTTTCCTTTGTTATTTTCACCAGAAAAGTGCATTTTCAGCAAGTTGAAAAAATGGAAAAAAACGACATACTAACCCCTTACGTTTTTTGTCAAAAATCAGCGCCCTCAAAGTCTGGCATTTTATGCCATTTTTGGGTGCTTCTGGGGCCCCTGTTGAGTGTGTGTGAGGTTTCCTCCATTTTTTTCACCAGAAAAGTGCAATTGAAGCAAGTTGAAAAAATGAAAAAAACGACATACTAACCCCTTACGTTTTTTTCAAAAATCAACACCCTCAAACTTTGGCATTTAATGCCATTTTTGGGTGCTTCTGGGGCCCCCGTTGAGTGCGTGTGAGGTTTCCTTTGTTATTTTCACCAGAAAAGTGCATTTTCAGCAAGTTGAAAAAATTGAAAAAAACGACATACTAACCCCTTACGTTTTTTTCAAAAATCACAAAATTTAAAACTGGCATTTTATTCCCTTTTTGGGTGCTTCTGGGGCCCCTGTTGAGTGTGTGTGAGGTTTCCTTTGTTATTTTCACCAGAAAAGTGCATTTTCAGCAAGTTGAAAAAATTGAAAAAAACGACATACTAACCCCTTACGTTTTTTTCAAAAATCAACACCCTCAAACTTTGGCATTTTATGCCATTTTTGGGCTCTTCTGGGGCCCCTGTTGAGTGTGTGTGAGGTTTCTTTTGTTATTTTCACCAGAAAAGTGCATTTTCAGCAAGTTGAAAAATAAAAAAAACGACATACTAACCCCTTACGTTTTTTTCAAAAATCACAAAATTTAAAACTGGCATTTTATTCCCTTTTTGGGTGCTTCTGGGGCCCCTGTTGAGTGTGTGTGAGGTTTCCTTTGTTATTTTCACCAGAAAAGTGCATTTTCAGCAAGTTGAAAAAATTGAAAAAAACGACATACTAACCCCTTACGTTTTTTTCAAAAATCACAAAATTTAAAACTGGCATTTTATTCCCTTTTTGGGTGCTTCTGGGGCCCCTGTTGAGTGTGTGTGAGGTTTCCTTTGTTATTTTCACCAGAAAAGTGCATTTTCAGCAAGTTGAAAAATTGAAAAAAACGACATACTAACCCCTTACGTTTTTTTCAAAAATCAACACCCTCAAACTTTGGCATTTTATGCCATTTTTGGGTGCTTCTGGGGCCCCCGTTGAGTGTGTGTGAGGTTTCCTTTGTTATTTTCACCAGAAAAGTGCATTTTCAGCAAGTTGAAAAAATTGAAAAAAACGACATACTAACCCCTTACGTTTTTTTCAAAAATCACAAAATTTAAAACTGGCATTTTATTCCCTTTTTGGGTGCTTCTGGGGCCCCTGTTGAGTGTGTGTGAGGTTTCCTTTGTTATTTTCACCAGAAAAGTGCATTTTCAGCAAGTTGAAAAAATTGAAAAAAACGACATACTAACCCCTTACGTTTTTTTCAAAAATCACAAAATTTAAAACTGGCATTTTATTCCCTTTTTGGGTGCTTCTGGGGCCCCTGTTGAGTGTGTGTGAGGTTTCCTTTGTTATTTTCACCAGAAAAGTGCATTTTCAGCAAGTTGAAAAAATTGAAAAAAACGACATACTAACCCCTTACGTTTTTTTCAAAAATCAACACCCTCAAACTTTGGCATTTTATGCCATTTTTGGGTGCTTCTGGGGCCCCCGTTGAGTGTGTGTGAGGTTTCCTTTGTTATTTTCACCAGAAAAGTGCATTTTCAGCAAGTTGAAAAAATTGAAAAAAACGACATACTAACCCCTTACGTTTTTTTCAAAAATCACAAAATTTAAAACTGGCATTTTATTCCCTTTTTGGGTGCTTCTGGGGCCCCTGTTGAGTGTGTGTGAGGTTTCCTTTGTTATTTTCACCAGAAAAGTGCATTTTCAGCAAGTTGAAAAAATTGAAAAAAAACGACATACCCTTACGTTTTTTGTCAAAAATCAGCGCCCTCAAAGTCTGGCATTTTATGCCATTTTTGGGTGCTTCTGGGGCCCCTGTTGAGTGTGTGTGAGGTTTCCTCCATTTTTTTCACCAGAAAAGTGCAATTGAAGCAAGTTGAAAAAATGAAAAAAACGACATACTAACCCCTTACGTTTTTTTCAAAAATCAACACCCTCAAACTTTGGCATTTAATGCCATTTTTGGGTGCTTCTGGGGCCCCCGTTGAGTGCGTGTGAGGTTTCCTTTGTTATTTTCACCAGAAAAGTGCATTTTCAGCAAGTTGAAAAAATTGAAAAAAACGACATACTAACCCCTTACGTTTTTTTCAAAAATCACAAAATTTAAAACTGGCATTTTATTCCCATTTTGGGTGCTTCTGGGGCCCCTGTTGAGTGTGTGTGAGGTTTCCTTTGTTATTTTCACCAGAAAAGTGCATTTTCAGCAAGTTGAAAAATAAAAAAAAACGACATACTAACCCCTTACGTTTTTTTCAAAAATCACAAAATTTAAAACTGGCATTTTATTCCCTTTTTGGGTGCTTCTGGGGCCCCTATTGAGTGTGTGTGAGGTTTCCTTTGTTATTTTCACCAGAAAAGTGCATTTTCAGCAAGTTGAAAAAATTGAAAAAAACGACATACTAAACCCTTACGTTTTTTTCAAAAATCACAAAATTTAAAACTGGCATTTTATTCCCTTTTTGGGTGCTTCTGGGGCCCCTGTTGAGTGTGTGTGAGGTTTCCTTTGTTATTTTCACCAGAAAAGTGCATTTTCAGCAAGTTGAAAAAATTGAAAAAAACGACATACTAACCCCTTACGTTTTTTTCAAAAATCAACACCCTCAAACTTTGGCATTTTATGCCATTTTTGGGCTCTTCTGGGGCCCCTGTTGAGTGTGTGTGAGGTTTCTTTTGTTATTTTCACCAGAAAAGTGCATTTTCAGCAAGTTGAAAAATAAAAAAAACGACATACTAACCCCTTACGTTTTTTTCAAAAATCACAAAATTTAAAACTGGCATTTTATTCCCTTTTTGGGTGCTTCTGGGGCCCCTGTTGAGTGTGTGTGAGGTTTCCTTTGTTATTTTCACCAGAAAAGTGCATTTTCAGCAAGTTGAAAAAATTGAAAAAAACGACATACTAACCCCTTACGTTTTTTTCAAAAATCACAAAATTTAAAACTGGCATTTTATTCCCTTTTTGGGTGCTTCTGGGGCCCCTGTTGAGTGTGTGTGAGGTTTCCTTTGTTATTTTCACCAGAAAAGTGCATTTTCAGCAAGTTGAAAAAATTGAAAAAAACGACATACTAACCCCTTACGTTTTTTTCAAAAATCACAAAATTTAAAACTGGCATTTTATTCCCTTTTTGGGTGCTTCTGGGGCCCCTGTTGAGTGTGTGTGATGTTTCCTTTGTTATTTTCACCAGAAAAGTGCATTTTCAGCAAGTTGAAAAATTGAAAAAAACGACATACTAACCCCTTACGTTTTTTTCAAAAATCAACACCCTCAAACTTTGGCATTTTATGCCATTTTTGGGTGCTTCTGGGGCCCCCGTTGAGTGTGTGTGAGGTTTCCTTTGTTATTTTCACCAGAAAAGTGCATTTTCAGCAAGTTGAAAAAATTGAAAAAAACGACATACTAACCCCTTACGTTTTTTTCAAAAATCACAAAATTTAAAACTGGCATTTTATTCCCTTTTTGGGTGCTTCTGGGGCCCCTGTTGAGTGTGTGTGAGGTTTCCTTTGTTATTTTCACCAGAAAAGTGCATTTTCAGCAAGTTGAAAAAATTGAAAAAAACGACATACTAACCCCTTACGTTTTTTTCAAAAATCAACACCCTCAAACTTTGGCATTTTATGCCATTTTTGGGCTCTTCTGGGGCCCCTGTTGAGTGTGTGTGAGGTTTCTTTTGTTATTTTCACCAGAAAAGTGCATTTTCAGCAAGTTGAAAAAATTGAAAAAAACGACATACTAACCCCTTACGTTTTTTTCAAAAATCACAAAATTTAAAACTGGCATTTTATTCCCTTTTTGGGTGCTTCTGGGGCCCCTGTTGAGTGTGTGTGAGGTGTCCTTTGTTATTTTCACCAGAAAAGTGCATTTTCAGCAAGTTGAAAAAATTGAAAAAAACGACATACTAACCCCTTACGTTTTTTTCAAAAATCAACACCCTCAAACTTTGGCATTTTATGCCATTTTTGGGCTCTTCTGGGGCCCCTGTTGAGTGTGTGTGAGGTTTCTTTTGTTATTTTCACCAGAAAAGTGCATTTTCAGCAAGTTGAAAAAATTGAAAAAAACGACATAGTAACCCCTTACGTTTTTTTCAAAAATGACAAAATTTAAAACTGGCATTTTATTCCCTTTTTGGGTGCTTCTGGGGCCCCTGTTGAGTGTGTGTGAGGTTTCCTTTGTTATTTTCACCAGAAATGTGCATTTTCAGCAAGTTGAAAAAATTGAAAAAAACGTAAGGGGTTAGTATGGCGTTTTTTTCAAAAATCAACACCCTCAAACTTTGGTGTTTTATGCCATTTTCGGGCTCTTCTGGGCCCCCTGTTGAGTGTGTGTGAGGTTTCCGCTGTTTTTTTAACCAGAAAAGTGCATTTTCAGCAAGTTTAAAAAATTGAAAAAAACGACATACTAACCCCTTACGTTTTTTTCAAAAATCAACACCCTCAAACTTTGGCATTTTATGCCATTTTCGGGCTCTTCTGGGCCCCCTGTTGAGTGTGTGTGAGGTTTCCGCTGTTTTTTTGGCCAGAAAACTGCATTTTCAGCAAGTTGAAAAAATTGAAAAAAACGACATACTAACCCCTTACGTTTTTTTCAAAAATCACAAAATTTAAAACTGCCATTTTATTCCCTTTTTGGGCTCTTCTGGGGCCCCTGTTGAGTGTGTGTGAGGTTTCTTTTGTTATTTTCACCAGAAAAGTGCATTTTCAGCAAGTTGAAAAAATTGAAAAAAACGACATACTAACCCCTTACGTTTTTTTCAAAAATCAAAAAATTTAAAACTGGCATTTTATTCCCTTTTTGGGTGCTTCTGGGGCCCCTGTTGAGTGTGTGTGAGGTTTCCTTTGTTATTTTCACCAGAAAAGTGCATTTTCAGCAAGTTGAAAAAATTGAAAAAAACGTAAGGGGTTAGTATGGCGTTTTTTTCAAAAATCAACACCCTCAAACTTTGGCATTTTATGCCATTTTGGGGCTCTTCTGGGCCCCCTGTTGAGTGTGTGTGAGGTTTCCGCTGTTTTTTTGGCCAGAAAAGTGCATTTTCAGCAAGTTGAAAAAATTGAAAAAAACGACATACTAACCCCTTACGTTTTTTTCAAAAATCACAAAATTTAAAACTGCCATTTTATTCCCTTTTTGGGCTCTTCTGGGGCCCCTGTTGAGTGTGTGTGAGGTTTCTTTTGTTATTTTCACCAGAAAAGTGCATTTTCAGCAAGTTGAAAAAATTTAAAAAAACGACATACTAACCCCTTACGTTTTTTTCAAAAATCACAAAATTTAAAACTGGCATTTTATTCCCTTCTTGGGTGCTTCTGGGGCCCCTTTTGGGTGTGTGTGAGGTTTCCTTTGTTATTTTCACCAGAAAAGTGCATTTTCAGCAAGTTGAAAAAATTGAAAAAAACGACATACTAACCCCTTACGTTTTTTTAAAAAATCAACACCCTCAAACTTTGGCATTTTATGCCATTTTTGGGTGCTTCTGGGGCCCCCGTTGAGTGTGTGTGAGGTTTCCTTTGTTATTTTCACCAGAAAAGTGCATTTTCAGCAAGTTGAAAAAATTGAAAAAAACGACATACTAACCCCTTACGTTTTTTTCAAAAATCACAAAATTTCAAACTGGCATTTTATTCCCTTTTTGGGCTCTTCTGGGGCCCCTGTTGAGTGTGTGTGAGGTTTCCTTTGTTATTTTCACCAGAAAAGTGCATTTTCAGCAAGTTGAAAAAATTGAAAAAAACGACATACTAACCCCTTACGTTTTTTTCAAAAATCAACACCCTCAAACTTTGGCATTTTATGCCATTTTTGGGCTCTTCTGGGGCCCCTGTTGAGTGTGTGTGAGGTTTCTTTTGTTATTTTCACCAGAAAAGTGCATTTTCAGCAAGTTGAAAAAATTGAAAAAAACGACATACTAACCCCTTACGTTTTTTTCAAAAATCACAAAATTTAAAACTGGCATTTTATTCCCTTTTTGGGTGCTTCTGGGGCCCCTTTTGGGTGTGTGTGAGGTTTCCTTTGTTATTTTCACCAGAAAAGTGCATTTTCAGCAAGTTGAAAAAATTGAAAAAAACGACATACTAACCCCTTACGTTTTTTTAAAAAATCAACACCCTCAAACTTTGGCATTTTATGCCATTTTTGGGTGCTTCTGGGGCCCCCGTTGAGTGTGTGTGAGGTTTCTTTTGTTATTTTCACCAGAAAAGTGCATTTTCAGCAAGTTGAAAAAATTGAAAAAAACGACATACTAACCCCTTACGTTTTTTTCAAAAATCAACACCCTCAAACTTTGGCATTTTATGCCATTTTGGGGCTCTTCTGGGCCCCCTGTTGAGTGTGTGTGAGGTTTCTGCTGTTTTTTTGGCCAGAAAAGTGCATTTTCAGCAAGTTGAAAAAATTGAAAAAAACGACATACTAACCCCTTACGTTTTTTTCAAAAATCAACACCCTCAAACTTTGGCATTTTATGCCATTGTTGGGCTCTTCTGGGGCCCCTGTTGAGTGTGTGTGAGGTTTCCTTTGTTATTTTCACCAGAAAAGTGCATTTTCAGCAAGTTGAAAAAATTGAAAAAAACGTAAGGGGTTAGTATGGCGTTTTTTTCAAAAATCAACACCCTCAAACTTTGGCATTTTATGCCATTTTTGGGCTCTTCTGGGGCCCCTGTTGAGTGTGTGTGAGGTTTCTTTTGTTATTTTCACCAGAAAAGTGCATTTTCAGCAAGTTGAAAAAATTGAAAAAAACGACATACTAACCCCTTACGTTTTTTTTCAAAAATCAACACCCTCAAATTTTGGCGTTTTATGCCCTTTTTGGGTGCTTCTGGGCCCCCTGTTGAGTGTGTGTGAGGTTTCTTTTGTTATTTTCACCAGAAAAGTGCATTTTCAGCAAGTTGAAAAAATTGAAAAAAACGACATACTAACCCCTTACGTTTTTTTCAAAAATCACAAAATTTAAAACTGGCATTTTATTCCCTTTTTGGGTGCTTCTGGGGCCCCTGTTGAGTGTGTGTGAGGTTTCCTTTGTTATTTTCACCAGAAAAGTGCATTTTCAGCAAGTTGAAAAATTAAAAAAAACGACATACTAACCCCTTACGTTTTTTTCAAAAATCAACACCCTCAAACTTTGGCGTTTTATGCCCTTTTTGGGTGCTTCTGGGGCCCCCGTTGAGTGTGTGTGAGGTTTCCTTTGTTATTTTGGCCAGAAAAGTGCATTTTCAGCAAGTTGAAAAATTGAAAAAAACGACATACTAACCCCTTACGTTTTTTTCAAAAATCACAAAATTTAAAACTGGCATTTTATTCCCTTTTTGGGTGCTTCTGGGGCCCCTGTTGAGTGTGTGTGAGGTTTCCGCTGTTTTTTTCACCAGAAAAGTGCATTTTCAGCAAGTTGAAAAAATGGAAAAAAACGACATACTAACCCCTTACGTTTTTTTTCAAAATTCACAAAATTTAAAACTGGCATTTTATTCCCTTTTTGGGTGCCTCTGGGGCCCCTTTTGGGTGTGTGTGAGGTTTCCTTTGTTATTTTCACCAGAAAAGTGCATTTTCAGCAAGTTGAAAAAATGAAAAAAAACGACATACTAACCCCTTACGTTTTTTTCAAAAATGACCGCCCTCAAAGTCTGGCATTTTATTGGTCCCACTGGTCGACGCCTGCGTTGGAGTTGACTTTTTGTGTTTTTCTTCACATTTGGGCAGGGCTTAGAGTCCAGTATGGATCTCATTTGCCCAACATTCCCAGAATGCCGTGCTTCGCAAACAAAAGGACATAAAGCAGCTTGCTGGCCTGCTAGCTTATGAATGTAAACATTTTCATGACGAGCAAAAACTGCAAAGCCGCTTGGCCAAATAAATCAACCTGTGTGGTTTTCCCGCCTTGCTTCCGTCTGCTCGTTAGCGCTAATTAAAGCACGGTGGAAACGGAGCCTGATCAAAGCTCCCGACTGATCAACACGCCATGGACGTCCTGGAAGTGGATCCTCGCCAGCGTTGTTAAAGGAATCAAACAATAAAGGAAAGCATGTGGGGGCGCCGACCTCAGCAATTCTTCTCATGTGGAATCACTGGAGCTCATCTAGGATGAAAACACAAACAAAACACGCTGGAGATTCAAAGGGTGACTTTATTATAACTCCTATACCCACTATAAAGTGGGCGTGTCCAGAGGCGGGCTGTGGGTGTAAAAAAAATGAGCACAAATCCAAGGTTAATACAGCTGGAATAGGTGCAGATTCTGGAAGATCTACAACATTTTCTGTGTGGGTTATTGTGTGGAGCTGCTCTATAGGAGTGCAATACAAAATGAGCATAATAGGTCCTCTTTACGTACTCATCATATAAAGGATCTTTTCCAAGCCTTTTTTTCCCAGTAGGTAACAGCAGCACACTCCTGTCTTGTACTGTAAAGGATCTTTGATGAGCATTTCTTGGCAGTAACTCAAGTCTGGTTTTGTTTTTTTTTACAGTAAGTCCTTAAAAACAGCAGCACGCTTCTGCATGATAGACAATCTCTAATTTTTTTTTTTTAAATAGCAGAGTGATTCTCATATAAAGGATCTTTGACAAGGGTTTTTTATGCATTACTTTGGCTCCTTGAAAACAACAGACCATTGCAGCTGCATAGAGGATCTTTGTGCAGTAGAGCAATCCTCATACTGTATATAGGATCTACGTACGTCTAGGGTTTTTTGCAGTAGGTGCTTACAAACAGCAGAGTTCCTATGATCTTTGAAAAACGCTTTTGCAGTAGGTCTTTAAAAACAGCAGCACCAGACGAGCACTGTTGTCGTAATAGAGGATCTTTGTTTGCATTTTTGCAGCAGCTCATTTTGAAGAGTGCTTCCCGTAGCGTTTTTGCACTTGGTCCTTACAAATAACCATACACTCGCATCTGTTTCGTTTTTTTGTTTTTTTTGTAAAGGGACTGCTCCTGCTGAATAGAGGATCTTTGATCCTGTTGACATCCTGTAAACACATTGCTTGGTTTTGGAGTCATTGGATG